>NC_133620.1:271767752-272067752 GCF_048593235.1 Sminthopsis crassicaudata
TATTTTATAAGTAAGGAATGGAGGCAAACAGAATTATATAACTTGCCCAGGGTCACTCAGCTAGTAAGTGTCTGAGATCATATTTGAATTGAGTTTCTCCTGACTCTAAAGCTGTTGCTTTATTCAACATTCTACTTTAGCAAGCCTAATGAAATATACTTTAAATTATTCACAAAATGTACCTGCTTTTGGTTTTTCACTAAAATATTAAATTTAAATTTTAAAAAATATTTTAACATATGAGTTAATTTATTTGAAAACTAAGAAAAATAAACTTAGAAAAATATTTAAAATAAATTGTAATTTTTGGTTAAATATATGTAATTTTATCTTTATCTTAATAACAGTGTACCTCAAATTCCTAGATTGTATCCTTATTAATAAAAGAGCTATTTTTTTAAACAAACAATTCAAGAAAGCTGAGATTGCTTATGATAAGATAGGATGGCACTGTCATTCTATCAAAATACAGAAAAAATATTCATATAGCGTTGTGGACTCAGTGATGCTCTAACTATAGGAAAAATTCTCAAGCTCTTATTCAGAATTAAAGATATCTTTATATATTCACACATATTTAAGAATTATATTGAAATATAATATTTTGTTCTGCTTATAGTTCTTTGGTTGTTTAGAAACTGACTGAATTTTGTAAAAATTATTTTCTTTGAAGTTCACTCATTTTTACAATGGATATTAAAAACAAGTGACATAATGATCCTTTTGAAATTACAAGAGCATATATAAGATAGTCAAGCCTTTGATTCTCTTCTGGGTCACTGGGGCCCTGGCTATTCTTCCCTTTCCTCAGCTCCAGTAGGACCAGATTATGAGATTTAAATAAAATTATATATATATATATATATATATATATATATATATATATATATATATATATATATATATATATATATATATATATACACACATATATATATACATACCTATGTTTTAAAATTATGGTAAGCATATAAACACATGCACAAATTTATGTTGAAGGGTTTAGTAATAACTGTTATAGTCCTTAAACATATATATATGTATTTATATATTTATATACATACACACACATTTGTATATGTGAGTATAAGTAAATGTTTAATTTAACCCTTAAAAAAATATATATTTATATGTTTGTGTGTGTTTTCATATATAGCCTAGGGGCAGCAACAGTGGATAGAGCACTGGGATTTGAACCAGAAAACTCAATTTTCTGAGTTCAAATCTGGCCTCAGACAATTAATTGCATGATTCTGGACAAGTAACTTAACAATGTTTGCCTTGGTTCATCATCTGGAGAAGGAAATGGCAAACTGCTCTAGTATCTCTGTCAAGAAAACTTCATACACTTTCCATACGTGAACATCAAACATGACTGAAACAACTGAATAATAACAGAATATATACCTTGTTACCCTTAAATACTACATAATGATTGGCTTATACTACTTTTTAAGAAATTTGTAAGTATTAATCCCAGATACATTTTAGTTAGGATTTGTTACTCTCTTAGGGACTGGGACAAAGCTAAACTTCTTTATTTGTTGTAAGAGCCTCTAGGTTAGAAACTCTACAATGCAGACTGCTACCTACTCTGTGATTTATATAGAGAATTTTCTTATATACTGAGCAGTTAAGTGAATTCACCTATATCTCACAGTCAGCATGTCTTAGACTAGACTTGAAGGCAGATATTTTTAACTCAAAATCTGACTTTACCCACTATATTACAATACTATTTTAAAAATTATTATTATTTGTATTCCAAAATAATGTTCACCTTATAAGCAACTTATTTAACTAATGTCTTTATCTAATTCACAAACACTTTTCTGATGCATTATGTTTCAGTTCAATCACTTGTATGAATTTGGCTAAGTTCTATGGACCTCATTTTCTTTCTCTGTGAAATTGTTGGGTTGGACTGGATGAATGCTAAGATCTCTTTCCACTTCTGATTTCTATTTTCCTAGATCACCTTAAGCTGCAGATTTCTATTTCCCTTTCTTTTAAAAATCCTTCATTTTATACCTAGTATGCCACAAAAATCTTGAATTTAGGAGAAATTGTAGTTGTTTCTTTTCGGCTTTGAGACTCATTCATTTACCTTTTACCTATTTGCATATCCAGCTGCTGCTCCTATTCAAACTATACAATATACAGCTCCCTGCTGTTTTCCCATTCAGATTAATTAAATTGGTTGGCAGGAAGAGCTGTGTAATTGTATGCCTCTTTTAAACTACTTGATTATTAAGAGTATTATAGCAGTAAAAATAAAATGCTGGTGGTGCTGGCATACCAAAAAAACAAATGTTGAGTCTTAGTTGTACATTTTATTGTCTTTAGGATCATTAAATATGTTACAGACATCCTGAAATCTAACTTCCTTAAAGTCTTTGTTGGGGACTGGAGTAGATACTAAACACCTAAAAAAAAAAAGAAAACCAATTAAGGACAGAAAGCTGTCACAAAACTCTATTTAAACTTTTGACAAGTTTTCTGTTTAAATGTTTCTTTTCTTCCATCTCTTTAAAAGTTTATTTTTCTGGAATGGGATGTGATTCTTTTAATAGAAAGGATTACCCAAACTAAAGCTAAGAGTTATAGCTCTTAATTCTAACTACCTAACCAGAGTAGTAACTACATAACCTAACTAACCTACCAGAGTAGGGGCAGCTAGATGGCTCAGTGGATAGAGCACCAGTCCTGAAGTCAGGAGGACCTTAGTTCAAATTTGGTCTCGGACACTTAACACTTTACTTCTTAGCTGTGGGACCCTGGACAAGTCACTTAACCCTAATTGCCTCAGCAAAAAAAAAAAAAAAGAAAAGAAAAAAACAAAACAAAACAAAATATACCAGACTTAATCTTGATTAGGAAATTTTAGAAAAAAAATCACAGTGAATCATTTTCTAGGCCAGATTGATATAGAGACACAGAGAAGTCTGTACACCCTGAGAATTGTCTGGCCAGGAACAGACTGAAAGGATCAATCCAGCCCAGTGAAAGACAAGTCACAAGAGCAAGAAGAAGCCCCAGACCCATTATAGAGGGACCTAAATTTTTTGTAAAGTGCAGGAACAGATACCAGTTGGCAAACCCAGCATTCATTGCCCAAGTGCAGATCACAGTTCCAGGACAAACTGAGGAGGAAACCAGCTCTTGCATGTGTTGTTCCAAGGTGAGGAGAGGTCATGAGCCCTAGGCTGTGAACCAAGTTCAGAAGCAAGCAGCAGCTGTTTGGCTTAGATCCCAGGGGGAAGAGGGAGTGGACATACATACTCATAGAGTACATGAGAAAAGAGGAATGTCAATAAGAACCAAGTGTGGTCAAGGTTACTCTCACCTTCAGTGGATGTTTTCTCTCTTTTATGGCTACCCCTGAATATAGCATCTTTGCTGAGTAAGTCATGCCAGAGCTTCTTACTCCTGCTTTTCTCTGTAGTTCAACTCAATTCCTACTCTCTTCTAGTCTCAATGTCTCCTTGGTGAGTTTCTCTATTGCAAGATGTCATTACCTATAAGAATGGGAGAGAACTCCCCAACTTTCCATCCCTGCCTCAGGTACAGTCCAATGGAGGCACAATAGAAAAAGCAAAGGGTGATTTCTCCATAACTGACTCTTTTCTCAACTATCAAAGATGGTTCTCTTCTTGATTGATAGCATTGTCCTATGTTCACTGATCTTTGAGTTAGCAAGCTTGCTTTTTAAAGGACAAGAGCATATAAGTGATCTTTCTGACAACAAAACCCTGGGCTCCCTAAAATTTTATCTAGTATGACTGAAGAACTTCTTCCCTCCCCCTAAAAGAGGAAAGATGTGTAAATCCTCTTAACATTGGCAATTCTATTTTATCATTCCAATATAGGATAACATCTTCAATTAGGTTTTACCTCCATCTTCTAGCCTTGGGGAAAGAACTTCCAAAAAAGCATGTGTAAATGTTGACAGAGTAAAAGGGCAATCAGAAAGTTGTCGGATGGCTCCTGAGAGAAAGGGATGAATTTCTTCTTGGTCAGAGTTGAAATGGCCCAGAGAGTAATGGAAAATAGGGAGAAATGAGAGTGTATTTGTTCAGCTGTGATGTTTCTATGGTAAGGTGGATGGAGGGCCAAAGTTAAAGTCAGAAGTACTCAAAATCTGTTAGTTAGATAATATAAATGTGTATATGTATATATGTATTATACACAAATACATACACACATACTTCTATATCTGTATCTGAAATCTGTGACCTTGAGCAAGGCAAAATAACGTCCCAGACATCTTTGTCTGAGACTATAAAGTATTCCCACCGAACCAGGCACCCTTGTAAGACTATAAATTACAGATTAGTACAAATATGAATCGGTGGAAGAATTTCATAACTGGGAATTTTCCAAACCAATGAAGTCACAGAAATAATATAACCAAGCACTCCTCCCCCCCTACCAAAGTAACAATTTATGATGTCTTGACTCTTCATGAACAAGTGTTTTTGATACTTCAATTTTTCCAGAAGGTGAAATAGTAAAAGGACATTCATTTGGCCTCATGAAGACTTGGTTTTGGCGTAAATTCCCTGTGTAGCTTCTTATTCTCTTATTTGTAAAAGAAGATGGGATTAAAATACTTCAAAGTTTCCTTCCAGCTCAAAGATCCCATCAGTCCCAGGAATTCACAGATTAAATACAGAAGCCTATTGGTTTTCCATAATTATAATTAAGAATTCTACATATTGCAGTAATCACTTTAGATACCATACAAACTCTCTGGTAACAGTTACTGCTAGAAGTTTGGAAAAGCAATAGAATACTTATTTAAACAATTTTGAAAAAGTTCATAACAACCAAGGTCCTCAAAGATACTTGGTTTTTTGGCTCCTCATTACCCTTTATCCATGGGCCTAAGTTTCTCTATCTGTAAAATTAAAAGTGACTAGATTGTCACTGAGATATCTTTCTGTTTTGTTTTGGTTTTAATTATTTTTATTTCAAAGGTACATTATTTTTCCAAGCATAAGTAAAGATGGTTTTCAACATATATTTTTGTAAGATTTGGGGTTTCAATATTTTTCCCTCCCTCCTTTATCTCTCTACTCCACAAGACATCAAGTAAACTAATATGTGTCATACAGGTACAATCAATTTTTAATATTCCATCTGAGTCATGTTGGGAAAGAAAAATAAGAACAAAAGGGATAAACCATGAGAAAACAATAACAATAAAATTTGAAAATAGTGTTTTGAACCACATTCAGTCTTAATAGTTCTTCCTCTGTATGCAGATGGCATTTTCTATTCAAAGTCTCATAAATTGTCTCATTTTTCATCCAATAGTTTTTATTTTTCCAATTACACATAGCATAATGTTCATTTTTGTAAGATTTTGAGTTCCAAATTTTTTTTCTCTCCCTTTCTTCCCTCCTCTCTCTCCAAGACAGCAAGCAATCTAATATAGGTTTATATATATATATATGTGTGTGTGTGTGTGTATACATATATACACACATATATAATATATGTATATATGTAATATATATTGTATGTATACATACATGTAATCATTTGAAATATATTTCTATATTAGTCATGTTGCGAAAGAAAAATCTGAATAAAAGGGAAAAACCAAAAGAAGGAAAAAGAAAAAATTAACCCCTCCCCCCAAAAGGTAAAAAAAAGTATTCTTCAATCCATATTCAGTCTTCATAGTTTTCTCTTTGGATACAGATGACATTTTCCATCCCATATCTGTTGAGATTGTCTTGGGATCACTGTATTGCTGAGAAGAGCTAAGTCTTATCATAGTTGATCATCACACAATCTTGATGATACTATATATGGTGTTCTTCAGGTTCTGCTCAGCATCAGTTCATGTAAGTCTTTCCAGGCATTTCTCATAGAAAAGTAATACTCCATTACATTCATATACCATAAATTACCCAAATATCCCCAATTGATGGAAATCTCATCAATTTCTAATTCTTTGCCATCACAAACAGAGCTGCTACAAACAGTTTTTGCACATGTGGATCCTTTTCCCTCTTTTATTATATCTCTTTGGGATATAGACTCTGTTGTAGCACTGTAAAACTGTATTACAGTTTTATAGCCCTTTGTAAAACTTCAAAATTGGTCTCCAGAATGGATGGATATTGAGACTCTTTCAAGCTCAAGCTGAATGATCCAGCAAAATTTCTTTTAACCCTTTCATCACAGAAATCCCAGAAAATTATGTTTGCTTGCTACTAAAGTGCCATATATTTGAGTTAAAAGTTGCTTAGTAAGCTTATTTATTTTCCTCTATAAAGACCATTTTTAAAATTATTTTTTAGCCTTTGCATATATTTTCAAAGATTCTTCTGGACTGGTGCCATATGAACAAAATGACTTTTATAATCTTTTCTCTAAATTTGTATTTTTGTTCTGATGTGCTTTATAGCAATTCTAAACATTTTTACATATTACTTTATAGATAATTAATTGTTAAATGAGAATCATTGAGGTTTTTTTTCTGTATTCCTCCTCAAAGTTATTTGAATGGAGTCTGGTTCTAAGTATTTTCACAACTCATAGATTCAGCACTGGAAGGGACATTTAAGGCCATCTATTTGGACCACATTATTTTATATAAGGGCTGCTAGATAGTGCTGCAGTGGATAAAGCAACCAGGCTTGGAGTCAGTCAAATTCATCTTCCTGAGTTCAAATTCAATTTTAGACATTTACTAGCCATGTGACCCTAAGCAAGTCACTTAACCCTGTCTCACATTTGTAAAATGAATTTGAGAAGGAAATGGTGAACCACTCCAATATCTTTGCTAAGAAAATCCCAAATAAGGTCATAAAGAGTTGAAAATGACTTAAGTGAACAAACAACATTTTACAGATAAAGAAACTGAGGCCTAGGATTGTTAAATTGATTTACCTAAGGTCATAATGTAGTAAGTGTTACATTGAACCCGGTCTTCTGCAAAATCTGTCTACTTTTTACCCAGCCATCTATTTTCCTTGATTTCTTTCTCTGTAGTAATTCATCCTTTGATCATCCCCTTCTTTTTTTTGATTAATTTTTATAATTATAACATTTTTGACAGTACATAAGCATCGGTAATTTTGTTTTTTACAACATTATCCCTTGTACTCCCTTCTGTTCCAAATTTTCCCCCTTCTTCCCTCCACCCCCTCCCCTAGAAGGCAGGCATTCCCATACATATTAAATATCTTATAGTATATCCTAGGTACAATATATATGTGCAGAACTGAATTTTGTTGTTGTTGTTGCAAAGGAAGAATTGTATTCGGAAGGTAAAAATAATCTGGGAAGAAAAACAAAAAAACAAACAAACAAACAAACAAAAAAATGCTCACAGTTTATACTCATTTCCCAGTGTTCCTTTTCTGGATGTAGCTGATTTTGTCCATCATTGATCAATTGGAATTGGATTAGCTCTTCTCTATGTTGAAGATATCCACTTCCATCAGAATACATCCTCATACAGTATCACTGTTGAAGTGTATAATTGATCATCCCCTTCTTGCTGAGATTTTATCCTCCTTTGTGAAACTGTTTAGTTTCACAGGTTTTTGTCTGTTCAGTCTTTTCACTCCTTATTCTCTTTTATCTATAAATATGAAGTTCCCTAAAGTATAGTGCTTTACCATCTATTATTCTTTCCCTTAAAATTCAAATCTATTTCCATAGTTTCAAATGACCATCTCTATGCAGATAAGTCTCATATCTCCCCTTTTTCATTTTTTTCTTTCTCTTCTACACCAGTTTTGTGTTTCTAACTTCCATCCCTCTCCTAAAAAGTCTTTCCTCCGCCTTGCCATATTCTTTTTCTTCTTCTTTTTAAAATAGTATTTTATTTCCCCCCTATTACTTGTCAAGACAATTTTTGTATTCATTTTTATAAGATTTTTGAATTCCAAATTTTTCTTCCTTCCTCCCCTTTCCTCTTCTGAAAATAGTAGATAATTTGGTGCCATCATGTAAGGTGTATTTCTATTAGTCACAGTTATGAAAGAAGAAATAGATCAAAAAGAAAAAAATATGAAAAAGAATAAAGTGGAAAAGTATGCTTCTTTCTGAATTCAGAATCTATCACTTTTTTATCTAGATGTAGATAGCATCTTTCTTCATGAGTCCTTTATACTTGTCTTGAATCATTATGTTGCCAAGAGGAGCTAAGTCATTTGCTGTTGATCATCGCAAAATGTTGCTGATAGTATGCTGAATCTGTTCATTTCATTTTGCATCAATTTGTACAAGCTTTCCAGGTTTTTCTGAAATATTTGTTTGTCATTTCTTTTTACACAATAGTATTCAATTACATTCATGTAGCATAACTTGTTCAACCATTCACCAATTGATGATTGATTCACCCTCAATTTCCACTATTTTGCCATCACCAAAAGAACTGCTATAAATATATATATATAGGTCCTTTCCTCATTTTATGATCTCTTTGGGATACAGAGTCATTTTCTTTTTCTCATGGGTGTCTGGACAGGAAGAGTTGTTTATAATACTTGGATGAAATAAGGGTCACCAACTATAAGATGAAGGACCAACAGGCCTTAACAGTTTTCCTGCCACAGCATGCTAAAATCCACCAGTCTAACTGTCTGCTTTGCTGCTATTCCCTCCAGACCCCTGGGCCTTTTCATCTGCCATACCTCTGCATCCTGTACTTTTAAAAATTCCATGACTTTCTGTCCATCCCAAATCTGAACCCTTTTTTATATTATCTCCTTTAATTACAATGTGAGCAGGGACTTCTCCATTTAAAAAAAAAAAAAAAGTATCTTTAGGCTTTGTGCAATGTTAAGAACACAATAAACATTTAATAATTGCCTTTTTATTTATAATTAGTCACTTTTAAATGGATTCATCAAAAAAAATAAATAAATAAATAAATAAATAAAGCTTCCCACCTACCCCAACCTTACTTCCTTATTCCTTCGTTCTCCTATTACCTGGAATAGAAATCTTAGCTTTTACCTTTGATTTGTTGTTTATCTTTGCTATTTGGTCACCAAACCTCGTTAAGTCTTTTCGTGGATCTCTTATAAAATTCTTTTCTTTAATAATTCACCCCAAACTCTTTGGATCTGAGTGGTTGGTCTCTATTCCTATTTAAACCCAGACTAAACCTAATTTCTTTGTATGGATTGTAATGATGATATTTGAGATTATTTTCAAACAATGCCCTCTAATTGTCTTTATTTTGTAGAATACATTGCTTGTGCCACTTTTGCACACTAAACAAAAAACCCCACAAATAATAAATCAGAAATTAAATTATGCAGTTACTTGATTAATTTAATTATAGAACAAATTAAGAAATATTATATAGAAATAAAATAATTTGTACATAAATATAAACAAATAAACAAATAATAAGGAATTAATAAACAGAAATGAACAAACTAATGAATGTGATTTATTATTTAAATTATAGTCATTTGATTAAATTAATTATTGAATGCATTAAGGAATATAATTAGATAAACATAATAATTAAATATAATTTGTACCTTTTTTGCATCCTAAAAATATAGATAAGATGTTTGAAATTCCATGATTGATTATGGTGATATGGACCTTTGTTCAAACATGAAATTTTTTTATTAAGGATGTGAGAATTTCATTATTTATGAACTGACAAAAAAACAAACAAACAAACTAGACATTATTTACAGCTGCTAAAGCATGTCATCATGTAGAAAGAACTGTCTGTCTTTCAAACAAGTGGCAGAGAAAAACGACTCTGCTTTTAGAAAATCTGTCCAGGAAAATACAAAGTAGATAATTATCTGGAAAAAATACTAAGATTTCATGTAACATTTTATGACCATTTCATTTTATTCTCCCAAACTTTTGTGTTTTATAGCCATGAGATTATCATTCAAAGTGTCATTAGTGCCCTCTGCTGACTCCTTACTTCATAGCAAAATTCTTTCTTAATTCTATAAGGACAATTTAAGTTGGTTTTGCAAATTTAATTTTAAATACATTTGGGAATGAGGAGAGATTGTGGGAATGACAAAATGGGGAATGAATATAGGTAATATAATGGAATGGTATATAAGATTTCTCCTTGAACAAATAGGGAAAAGTACTTTTGAATAGAATCTTATGTATAAGTAAAGGAAAAATCAATCACTTTAAACTTCATTTTATAGATCAGGAAAACAGAAATCTAGAGGGATTAAATGATTTACCCAACATCACATAGGGCAGCTAGTTGTTACATTAGATAGAGTGCCAGTCAGGAATCAGAAAGACTCTTCATGAATACAAATCTGGTTTCAGATACTCACTGTGTGACCCTGGGCAAGTCACTTCAGCCTGTTTGTAAAATGAATTGGAGAAGGAAATGGCAAACCATTCTAGTATCTGTGCCAAGAAAACCCCAAATGGATTTGGGGATTTGAAATGATTGAAAAATAATGTGTAAATAATAAGTGACAGAGTAGGAATTTGAATCCTCTTCTTCCTGGTTCCAAATCCAGTACTCTTCCCACTATATTTTATATGTCCCTGATGATGTTGAATCCACATCAGCATAATTACTAATTCTGGGAATCTGGTGTGCTCAGTTGCTGGTGTTAGGGAGCTGGGTGATAATGATGATGATAACTAATATGTATATATCACTTTAAAGTTTACAAAACAATTTTACAAGAATTTTTACATCCTCTCCTCAAACTAATCCAGGAAGCTAAGTTCTTTTATTAGCTCCAGTTTTCTCCGGATTGTTGTTGTTCAGTCATTTCATTCATGTTCAACTCTTTATGACCCCATGGGGTTTTCTTAGCAAAAATACTGGAATAGCTTGCTATTTTCTTCTCTAGATCATTTTACAGATGAGGAAACTGAGATAAACAAAGTTAAGTAAGTGTAGAATAGTTAAAAATTAGGACACATGAATGTAGTGGAAGATTTCTATGGTATAAGACTCAATGAACGAGAAGCCTACAGAAAAACATGCAAAGATTAATGTGAATTGATGACAAATTAAAATTTTTGCTTTCATTCAAGTTAATTTATCTCATAAAATATTTGAGACCTTGCAGCTTGCATTTCTATGGAAGAAAAAAACAGAAATTGGAGGAAAGGATGCATCAGATACAGGTCAAGATTTAGTCTAATTCCCATTCTTTTAGGGATACCCTGAGAAATATCCCTGGAAATGCATCTTTGTACTCCACAGGTGGTCTGGGATCACAGAAAATGGCTCCACTTGCAGAGCAAAAGAATGACTATACATTCTATTGTATTCCGAGTGCTTCATTGCCTAATCACATTCTTTATGTCTAGAAAGTATATAGCAGTGACATTTAAACCATCTTGCTAAAGGAGGATAATGTGGAAGAGGGGGATGAGTGATAGATTTGGAATAAGAAAGATCTTCCTTCAAATCTTGTCCAACACTAATTATGCGATCATGGTCAAGTCATTTAACTTTTCTGTATCTCAATTTCTCCGTCTGAAAATGGAAATATTAATATCTAGATGATTTTTATAAGAAGCAAATGAAATTCTGTACACAAAGTGCTTTGCAAACTTTGAAAGGTTGCATGAAGGTCAGCTATTATTAGAATGAAATTGAATGTGACTTTCCTTTAATATGCAAGATATTTCATATATATCATAAATATGTCC
This sequence comes from Sminthopsis crassicaudata, assembly GCF_048593235.1. NCBI lineage: Eukaryota > Metazoa > Chordata > Mammalia > Dasyuromorphia > Dasyuridae > Sminthopsis > Sminthopsis crassicaudata. The sequence goes on from NC_133620.1 coordinate 271,779,405, forward strand.
TCAAAGATTTTTGAAACATTTTTATTGATCTTTTGTTTTTTAATCTCACTTTTCATTTTAAATTGTATTCCTCCTTCCTTCTTCAGAGAGTGATTCCTTGTAATAAATAATAAAAAGAGAGAAAAGGAATTCAACAAAACTAACCAACATATCAGCTGAATCTGACTATATATTTTCTTGCAAAGAAGAGGTGTATTTTCTCCTCTTTTCTTCTGGACCATCATTATAATTGTTAAGTTTTCACTTTGATTTTAATTGTTGCCTGTTTCAGTTGCATTATTGTAGTTATTGTTTCCATTTCTTTTTTCTGCTTAGTGAATTTTGCATACATTCACTTTAGTCTTTCTATGTTCCTCTGTAGCCTTCTTATTTATCATTTATGTCCTAGACATATTCCACTATATTCATATGTCCTAATTTTTTAGCCATTCCCCAGTCAATGTAAGCCTGTTTATCAAAGGATTTTTAAATTCTCCTATATAAAAGTATATGCTTTTATTCAAATGAATATTACTTGTCTTCCCAAATAATTTTATTCATAACCAAATAGTTACATGGTCATTTAACTCCTATTTGCCTCAGTTTCTTATTTGTACATTGGGTACTCACTGGAAAAGAAAGCGGCAAACCATGATAGTATCTCTGCAAGAAAATCCCATGTTAAAAATCTATGGGTCTAAAAGAGTTGGACATGACTGAATGACTGAACAATAGCAAGTACCATCATAGAAGACCACTCAACTTAAAATCAGAGGAGCTAAGTAAGATTCAGTCCATCTCTGTTTTTATTTCCTGTGAGACTTTGAGCAAGTTATTTGCTCTCTCTGGGTTTCAGTTTCTCCATCAGTAAAATAAATGGACTGAACTAGATAAGATGACCTTTAAGGTTCCTATGCTTTAAAAATCCTTAATCTCAGTTTTTTTTATACATAGGCTTAGTTCTGAATACCAAACATGATCAAAACTGTTCTTCAGAGCTAAAGAGGATTTTTAAAAATTCTTCCATAAGTATTTATCCGTCTCTAAAGAACTCTTTTCCTCTTCCCCCAGTCTTCTTTTACTTAGGTTGTTTGTTGTTGTTGTTGTTGTTGTTGTTGTTGTTGTTGTTGTTGTTTTACTTTTACTGCCTCAGTCCCTTTCTTTAAAAAGATGAGTAACCAACAAATCACACTAAAGGGAAAATTCATCATATTGTAGAAATATCCTACTTTATAATTAATTAAACTAATTAGTAGATTTAAATACTCCCTAATTATCACAGAGCATTGAAATGTAACCTAGTCTTTTAAAAAGAATCTTCAAGACTGCTGCTTTATCTTTGTTTAGTTCATTTTTAGGAGCCTGCCATTAACAAGGATTTCAATTTTATGACTCTCCTAGTGTATTAATTATTTTAAAAAGAAGCTTTCTCTTCCTGACCTCCTGCCAGCATTACTAGGCTTACTTTTCTCTATCTGAAAGTTTAAAAAAATTTAAGGTAAACTCTTTTATTCATTGTATCTTACCTCAGCAGTAGTTTGGTTAAAAGGGAAGATTTTTGGCACAATAGAAAAATATTGCTGAAGGAGTCTTAAGAATATGTTGTTGGCAATATGGGAATAAGCATATATAAAAAACAGTATTAGATAGGAGACAGTACTGATTTGGAGAATGGTTTAGTGACATGATTGTTTCTCTCTTATTAAGCTACATATCATAATGTTCACTTTTAAAAACAAGTTTGAATTTATGCATTTTTTGCATCCTCATAATTTCTTCTGATATTCTTCCACTCCTTCTAAATGAGGTAGAGACTCTCTAAAAAAGAGATAGACCAAGGACAAATTATTATAACTAATTAATAATAATAGCTAACATTTATAAAATGCTTTCAATGTTATTTCAGGCAATTGTGCCAGGCAACCCTCCCCAAGACAGCAAGCAATCTGATATACATGATACATATGTAATCATTTAAAAAATATTTCCATATTAATCATGTTGTAAAAGAAAACAGAACAAGAAGAAAAAAACACAAAAAAAGAAAAAAACAAGAAGAAAAGTGAAAAAAATATGCTTCCATCTACATTCAGTCTCCATAGTTCTTTCTCTGCATGTGAATGGCATTTTCCATCCCAGATCTATTGGAATTACCTTGGATCACCGTATTGCTGAAAAGAGCTAAATCTATCATAGTTGATCAGCACACTATCTTACTGTGAATGTGTATAATATTCTGATTCTGATCACTTTGCTCAGCAACAGTTCATGTAAGTCTTTCCAGGCTTTTCTGAAGTCAATCTTCTCATCATTTCTTATAGAACAATAATATTCCTTTACATTCATATACTATAACTTATTCAGCTATTTCCCTATTACATACATCATTTCTTATAGAACAATAGTTTTCCATTATATTAATGAACCATAATTTGTTTCATGGTGCCTATTTGAAGGATTGTGAAACTACTTCAAGTAGTGTGACTCAGAGGGGAAATGCATGATATGATTAATTGAATAAGTCATCTTTCCAGAGATGAGTTGTGACCAAGACAAACTTAAACAAATTATGTTCAGAAGAAGAGGTGGACTGGTTATTTAGTAAGAATGAAGCATACATAGATGAACTAGGTGAGTGTTGTACTGATATTCATGGGATATAAAAAAGAAAACAGCATGCATAGTGGATAGAACACTGGAATAAGAGTCAGAAAGAACCTTGATTAAGATGCTTACTGACTGTATGATCATAGACGAGTCAGTTAAACTCTGTCTTCCTCAGTTTCCTCATCTATCATTGAAGATTTGTAAAGTCCCTTCATACTCTAAATCTATGAACTATAAGTCTAGTCCTATTATCTTACCACTAGAAGAAAGTCTCTAGTTTATTGGGCAAGTTATCTCTGAATAATCTATGGAAGATAAAGATTGTCTCTCCTCTCATTACATGAACAATTCGTCTCTTCGTTTGATCACACATTTCTTTAAGGATATGAATTCTTGTTAATATGTCATGACTGAAAAGAAGCTATAGACTACTTTTGCCCAAAATGTGAAAATCTGATTAGGTTGAGACTAAACTAATGAAAGGAAAAGTCATTCTTTTTCCTAGCTGTATGTCTGACTCTCTAGTATTTGCCACCATGTCTGAGTTGCTTTCTCATTCCATAAGATCTCTATCGTGGCTCTAGTTCTCCACTTCTCCAATTAGTAAATTACTCCTAGAATTTGTATTTTTCCCTTTAATAGTATCTTATTTTTCCAAATATATGCAAAGATAATTTTCAACATTCACCTTTACAAAACCTTGTGTTCCAATTTTTTCCCCTCATCTCCCTTTCCCTTCCCAAGACACAAGCAATCCAATTCTGTTAGTACTTTACAGCTAGTAAGGAAGTTCAGGGTCAGTGAATATTAACTATTTTTTTAATCTTATTTTGAATTCATGGGCAGACCATGGAGAGTGACTTTAGGTTTGGTACATACCATTTGAGATAAGTTCAAGAAACTGTGAAGATCATAGTAAACAGTCTATCTTCTTGCTCATGTGACCACATAATAAACATTTTAAAATGTTTGTTGATTTAATTTGACCTTTACTGATAAAGCCCTAGATCCACTTAAGTGTTCAAAATAATATGAAATAAAAAATGACTGACACAGCCACAATACATTCCTGAAAATGACTCGGAACTCAGAATGCCACTTCCCATCTTCAAAACAAACATAAAACAAAATGAAACATTAATGGCATCACAATTTTGCTAGTTGAAAATTCAGAAATTTTATTCATCAAGAACATAGCCAAGAATCGGTTATTAACTTGTTCATAACAACCTCTGAGAAGCTCAAATAAATGGCATTTTACTTACAGCACTTTATAGCAGAGTTTCCTAAGGCTTCACTTAGATCCTATTCCTTCTGTCTTTATATAATATTATAACAAATTCAATTATCTAGTTTCCAAGAACAAAACAGATTACAAGGGAAAAGGAGCAATTAATCAGGGTTTCTAAAATCAGGAAATCTGACAGCTATGAGTAAGGAAGGAGAGAGAAAAAATGTGAAAATCAGACACAAGAACTTAAAGCACAATGTGAGGATATTGATCATAGAGACCAATATTTGGCACCATAATATAATAAATGACCATTGACGTGAGAGACCTGGGTGCAAGTTCCATTAATTTGATATTACTAGCTAGATCTGAGCTTAGGAAAGTAACTTCCCTTCTTTGAGTGCCATTTCTTTCTTTTATTAAAAAAAAGAAGAAGAAGAAGAAGAAGGGGAGACAATGTTGGTAGTTTAGATGATATCTGATATCTTTCCCAAGCAAAAAGCAAAAGGGGTCACAAAGAGATAAAGACAACTAAAAAACGATTAAATAACATCTGTCTGGCTCCATCTATCTTTCTTTCTAGCTCTGTGTCTCTCTTCAGATATATAGAATACAGACATAACACACATCTATGTACAAAGAAAAAAATATATATATTTACATATACATTTGCTTTTCATCAGTCATGGTAGTTATGTTCTATAAAATTTCTGGGAACATTGAATTAGTAAACCATTGTTTCTAGGCTAACACATGTTCCTGTGAACCTCTTGTCATGTTTACTTTAGCACTTTGCAGAGCAGCCTCACTTACAGATTGACAAATTTCCTCTTCCTCTTTCTGTATAGGTTGTATTGTTGATTCATTGACATTGAACTTAAAGCCAGCAGCATCATAAACTCATGTTGGCACAAAGCTTATTTAACACACATATTGCCTCCATAAGACACATTGTACCCTTCGTGTGTTTAGGAACACTAGACAGTACCTTAGTACCAAGCTTGGGGGCCATTTTAAACAGCATAAACACCAACAAATAGCACAAAGTGCAGAACACATGACACTAATAGATACTGAAAAGATCACTTGTTTATAATATGAGAGCTAAAAGAAGGCAGAGGGTCACCTTGTTTGTCTTCAACTGGGAATGTGCTTGTTTTTGACAACTCAAATTTTTCATAAGTCTGTACATGTCCAGGAATGACTTCAATAATTCCAAGAGTGTTGATTTTAGAGTTATAAATACAATTTTAGTATTACAAATAAATTTTATCAAGTAGACAAATTTAAAAATACAGAATCTGTGAATAATGAAGATTATGAGGTTTTGTCTCAGTATATGTGCATATTAAATCTGTACATGCATATATAATGTGAATCACTTATATATACTCATATACTAACATGCATAAATGTAAGGAAGATTTTTATAATTGTATATATACATATATAAACATATATATAGTTATTTAGATAAAAGGTTAGATCGATGATAGATTATAGATAGATAGAAAAATGGATGGATAGAAAAATATGCACATTTCTGTCTGTCTTTGACTTTCTTAGGATGTAACATGCCCAGTAGTGGGATCCCAGGACCAAAGGACATAAATAGGTTTATGATTTTGCCTCTGATTGCAAATTATTTTCCAGAATAGTTAAAACAGTCCATAGTTCCAGGATCATTGTACTAGAATGCCCATCTTCCCATAAGCCTCCAACAAGGACTCTTTCTGTATACTGGGATTAAAAGAAAACCCTCAAAATGTTTGGGCTTCAGACTGGTATCTCAAAAGAATTTGCAAGCTCACACCCATCTTTGTCCAGGGACAAAGTTTATTAAAATTGTAATGCCAGTGAAAGCAGGCTAAATTCCAAAAGAAGTTAGCAATTAGCCAGGAGCAGGAAAATTAAGAGAAACCTGGTGCTTCATGTCACTGTTATACTAATTTTTTGGCTTAGAGATGGAGTTGAGGAGTGGTTTGGTTCTGACTCTACAATATCCACAGTCCTCTGAGCAGAGCTCATGGGGGAACCTTCCAGAGCTGTGGTTTTAGACCTGAAATATCATTGGGTCAAGTGGTGGGCAATAAATGTTGTTCTGCAAATGCATTAACTTTAAGCATCTCATTAGTGTTGCTCATTAGTCTCAGAAACTCCTGTTATCCCTGACCATCTGATAGCCTTTTTGGACTCAGCATCCTGGCCTAAAGCAAAATAGATTAATGGAAGAATGTACATCATTCCTAACTACTTCATTTCAAAGGCCAAGTAGCCTTAGGGTTATTCCTAAATGCTGTGACATATGTTGAGGTTCAAAAGGGACCCTAAGAAGGTTGGGATTACAGACCGTTGTTGTGAGGTATATCAAAAGAATTTGCAGATTTGAACCCATCTCCAAGTCTAGGGGCAAAGTTTATTGTAATTGTAACTCCGATTAAAGCGGGCTAAATTCCAAAAGGATTTAACAAAGAACCAGAAGAAAGAAGATAAATTTATAGGAAAAGACAGAGAGATCCAGTTCTTCATATCAGTAATATGCTAATTTTATGGCTTAAAGATAGAATTGAGGAATAGTCTGATGTGCACCTCACCATTTGTCTCAGACACCCCTGTTTATCAGTGACCAAAAGATTTTTATCTGGCAATCAGCAATGTTTGTGGGACTACCCTATAGTATTCCTAAAGCCAGGAAACTTTAGGATCATTGACAGATTGTTAGAACAATAACACCTCTAAGGTCTGGGGGCCTAAGGATTACTCCTATATTTCTCTCCTAGAAGCTGTACCCTATCAACATCACCTTTCAGTTCTGATGACACAGTTTTTACCACTGTGCCTTGAGCAGACATGCAGTAAACTATTGTTATATGAGTTCTGTGAGACAAAGATCTCAGTGAAAAATCTCTGGTCTGTGGTTAAAAGTCACTTGTATCTTATAAGTAATTGCTTATTTATTATGTTTTAAATTGCTACCATAATTCAGTGTAATTAAATTTGTAGGTCTTCAGAGTATGCATTTCTTCTTTTTTAAAAAATTATTATTTTAACATTCATTTTTTTAATTTTAGGTTTTAAATTCGCTCTCTCTCCCATCCCTTCCTGAACCATTGAAAAGGCAAGAAATATTATATCGGTTATCCATGTGAAATCAGGCAAAACATATTTTCCATATTAGCAATATTGCAAAAAAAGGGCAAGAAAAACTGAAAAAAAAAATATGCTTCAGTCTTTACTTTTACTTTACCAGTCTTTTCCCTAGAAGTGGATAGCATGTTTTATCATATATTCTTCATATCTTGGATCACTGTATTGATCAGAATAGCCAAATCATTCACAGTTGATCATCATACAAATATTACTTTTACATTTCTTCATAGAATTCTGAAGAGAATCATCCTCTTCTTTTACCAGAAGGTGGCGACAGATAACTTTAAACATCTATTTTGTTTGTTTTGTTTTTCTCTTGATTTTTTACTTTATACTTCAGATATTTTATTTCTACAGTTCTATGACAATGTAAACATTTTAAAATTTTGCTTTGGAAGATCTTGAAGATCAGAACAACTCAATATACAGGGCGTTGTACAAGGAGAATATTAAAAAAAAAAAATTCAAATTTCTACCCTCAAGGAGTTTACACTTTAGGGAACAAGGTGTTTCCTCATGAATGCACAAGAGTAAACAGGAGTTTCCTCATGATATACAGAAGTAAACTCAAAGGATATAAGAAAGTAATTTCAAAGGAGTGAGAATACATATAAATTGGGGGAGGTAAGGAAGGAAAATAGGTGGAAAAAACCTTGTGCAAGAGTTAATATCTAAGATATACTTTGAAAGAAACTAGAGATTGTAAGAGGTAGAAGAAAAGAATTTAGGATATGGTGGTGGTTATGGGGAGTACTTATGCAAAGGCATAGAGTAGATTACTATATGTGAGGAATAGCTATTAGGTCAGTTTGACTGGAATAGAAATTATGTAAAGGAGATTAAACATGAAATAAGAATGGGAAGGTTAGGGAAATGCCAGATTGTGGGAAGTATATAGATGTCATAACCAGTATTTTATATTTTATTCTAGAGGCAATGGAGAGCCACTGAAGGTTTTTGAAGGATCTTTACAGTCAATATATTTTAAAATTATTTATTTGGCATATGGGTGGAAAAGTAGTGAATGGAGAAACTAAACTCAGCATTACCAATTAGGAAACTATAGGTGAAAAGTAATAAGGATCTGAACTAGGATAGGAGACATATAAGAGGAAAGAAGGACAGATACAGAGATGGGTGCCAGAAGTAGAATCAGTAAGACTTGATGATAGAAGGGGAAAAGGAGTCAAAATTAAGTCCAAAGTTGGAAGTTTGGGTGACTTTACAACAGAAATAACAAAATTGGGAGAAGATGGAAAAAGTAAATCAGGTTTATTTTGCACATGGTGAGTTTGAGATTCCTGTGGAACCTCCAGGAGTATATACCAAGCTGGCATTTATTAATGTACGACTAGAGTTCAGGAGAATGATTATGGTTAACTCTATAGAATTAGGGGTCATCTTTGTAGAGATTATAATTAATCACAAGGGATCTGATGAGATCACTAAGAGAAATAACATATAGGGAGAAGACCGAGGCTAAAATAATAGCTAGTACTATAAATTGATATATAACCTACAGAGTTGGTCCATTGCTATATATCTCTTGGAAAGACTGTACATGGAAATTGAGAACTGAACAAGAGAAAGAGAGTGTACTGGATTGACTTTGGGAAATTGTGTCATGCTTTTAAAGGCTTTTCTCTCATGAAAAAAGATCGATCTTGGTAACCTCATTTTTTCTATGGCTTTGTATAGTCATGAATCAGAAATTGCCATAGTCTACGAAGAATTGAAATTGAAAGTCACATAAAGGGCAATAAAAATTGCATAGGGGCAACTGGGTATTAAGGTGGAGAGAGCACTGACTCTGGAGTGAGGACAACCTTATTTAAATCTGGCGTCAGACATAGATTAGTTGTGTGACCCTGGGCAAGTCTTCCAGAAATGACTTTTTATTCATTTAGCCTTATTCTAAATCTAAGCATCTACTAGTTTTAAAAGATAGATGTCCAAATGGACAAAGCCTACCCACTCCCAAAGCCCAATCTCTCTATCCCCAAGACAATTAGAAATAGATAATATTCATAGGAATCAGGATCTAGGAAAAAGTCAGGATATATTAAAATGCAGTTTGAGATATCAAACAATTCAGAACAGTAGAACCATAGTTACTTAATTTTCAACCTGAGCTACATGATTCCTTCCTGGATTACTTCCCTCCAGGATTTAATGGATCTGCTCCTTTCAGATCAATATGCTAATCCTTTCTGAATGAAAGGACACTTCTCTTTAATGAGTAGATAGGTGAGTCACTGGCAAGGCTTTCTGGAGAGGGATAACACAAGATTACTTTGAAACCAGACAAGAGGTGCCTTTGTCCCAAGTTGAGATTCTACCTTTAATCAAGTTTCCATAAAAAGGATTTTTGGTTCTGGCCTAACTACTTTCTAAGTGCACAAGTCCCAAAAAGTTTTTAGATTACATCTTCATGTTTCTATAGATGTTTTCATTCTTACAACATTATGTTAGCAATATCAATATTAGAAAAAGTCCAACCACTAACCAGATGCAGATACCATAATAAAATATTATATAAAGGTTCTATATTTGATCATTGTGAGAAACTCTTTCCACCAAGACAGATTTCACCACCACTACCATTCCAACCCCCATTTATTGCTCAGTGCATGAGTCCTTGGGTTTAAGACAGAAATTGTAGCAGCATTATTTTCCCTCTCAGTTGTGCTCCTGACTTTCCTTACTTTGTTACCATGGCTCAACTGCTTTCTAACTCTGAAATATCCCTCTACCATGTGGACCACTTTTTCCATTTATGAGTTACTTCTTGTGAGATATCTTGAAAAATAGTTTCTTTTATTCTCTGACAGTTTCTGGCATTGTTTCCCTATGAAATCTTCATCATGAGTTTGGGAGACACCTTTTTATAACTTTATACCCATCCAATATCCAAACAGCTATGTATTCCAAAGGCTGATTGTTGTGTCTTGCTGTTGAGAGTTTCAACTCAAGGACTTTGGCATTCTCTTCCTCACCATATTTTTCTCTCATGAATATTAGAAGTAAGTGTCTTGTTAAATCCGTGCCTATTCTTCTTTTGGAAAAAAAATCTGCCTGATGACTGGAGGTAGATTTAAGAATTCTACACAGGATAGTGTGATAGAAAGAGTTTGAAGCTTAAGTCATTTATTTCTGTTACTCCACAGTCACCAATGTGATCTTTGGAAAGTAATTTAATTTCTCTCGGTTTTAGTTCCTCCTTCTGTAAAAATAAGTGTATTTGATTAAATGGTTTCTAACATCTAAACCTATGGGCTCTTCTACCTCTCAATGCTTCTTACCTGCAGAGAGGTGCTGTAGCAAGCTTCTACAGAGAAAATTAAGTGTTAAAATTTTCAATATGAGCATTTACACCTCAGAAATGAGCACATGATATAAGGCTTGATCATTTATTATCTTGTTGATTATCTAGATGTAAGGAAGAGATGGAAAAATGTTAATGATGCAAATTAAATCTAAAATATATTTTGCTTGCATTTGGGGATGGGGAAGGAGAAAGCTGGCTGTTAAATACTTAGCAGTGTATTGTAAAAATGCCAGCTATCATCATTATTATTATTTTATATATACAAATATATGCACATAAACACAGTATCTCATACTGTAAGTTCCTTGAGAGAAGATACTGTTTTCATTTTTTTTCTTTTATTATCTAGGAGCTAATATATTACTTGGAATACAGTAGTCCTTGAATATATGCTTATTCATTAATTGATTTATTTCTTTTGTGAGGGAGATTACATGTCACAAGTCCCCTACTTTGATGGAATCATTCCTCCATTATCCAAAAATTATATGTGCTAAATTCTTAACATCCATAGACATAAAAAATGATTTGTAAGCACATATTTAGTACAGTAATTAATCCAGAGGAAGACAGGTCTTAAAATGCTCTTTATTTAAAATTCTTGTCATTACTTGGATCACTGATAATTTCAATAGTAATTTCCACAAACTAGTTTTAGTAGAGCATTAACTATGTGGCACAGCAAATAGAATACTGGCCCTGGAGTTGGTAGGAACTGAATTCAAATGTGGCCTGAGATACTGACTACCTATGTGATCTTGGACATCTAATCCTGTTTGCCTCAAAGCAATCAGAGAAATCTGAGGCAATCTGAGGTATAAAATTATCTGGAGAAAATGGCAAACCAGTTCACTATTTTTACCAACAAATTCCCAAAAGAGGTCACAGAGAATCAGACATGACAAGTGACTCAACAAGTCTTAGTAAAATTTGGAAATTTTTTAGCACTAATAGAAAATTAAGACTAAGAATAAATCTAATCTGTATACAAATTTTGAGGGTATATCTTCATAAATTATGCTGTTTGAGTTTTTTCTCCTTTTAACTCCCAATTATTGTTATTGAGTCAATTTTCAGTCATGTCTGTGTCTTTGTGATCCCATTTGGAGTTTTCTTTGCAAAGATACTGGAGTTGTTTGCCCAGTTGTATATTATCACTTCTTAGTTATCTATATAGTTTCACTTTAATTTGATTTCCATTAACTGCCTAAATTCTTCTCAAACTCTCACCTCCTCCTTCATTTCTTTCTAAGAGCTCAAACTTGTGACTAAGGGAGAGTAAATCAATTGTAATAATTATCTTTAGTGACCCATTAACTAAGGGGGCATGTATGTGGCAAAGTATTCTACATATTTTATTCCAAATACAAATTCCGTTACTTTGAATTATCAATAGACCTTTTATGTTATTATTTCTTATAATTGTGTTATTATGTTATGTTATTATTTTGATGTTAAATTTTCTGGATAATTAAGATTTGAGCATGTTGCCTGTCTAAGTCTGAATATACCAAAAGTCATTATACAAGAGATATGTTAACTTAATTGACTTCAGAAAGGGTCTATGACACATAAGAAGGGTTCAGAACCATGGCCTTGGGGAATAGAGATGCTGGACCTGAGTTCAGAAGTACCTGGGTTAAAATATCTCTGACACCAGCTTTGGGGTTGGGGATATAGACATTTAGCCCCTATATGCCTCAGACAATTCTGTAAGACTTATTTACTAAGTCATGGACAGCTCATAATCTGCTCTGGTGGGTGGAATTTCCACACTGAGTGTTCCCTATGCTGCAAACATTCCTGATAGTTATCACTATATAGAGATGTGACCAAACAAGGCAAGGTGCAACTTATAAGTACATTACTTTCTACTCTTTTTATGTGTAGTTCTGTCTTCTCTTTGCTGTGTAGAATTCTCCTACAAACATTTGCCTAGAAGGAAGCACTCAATCTCTTCTGAGTTTGTGTGTGTCAAGCTGCTCTCTATCCTTCTGTTGTTTCCTGGCAACACATAGAGACTCTTTTGGACAAATACAGAATATCTACTTATTAGTGTCTGCCTTTGGGTGGGGGGGAGTTAGTCGTGATTCAATCAATGTGGGGAGCTCCTAGTATAAAAACTCCCCCTACCTAAGCAGAGACAGCTGCAGAAGCAGATCTGACAAAATCTGAGGCAGATCAACAACTCATATGTGATTTAAGGTTTAGAGAGCTGCCAAGCACACAAATAGGTTATATGATTTATGCAGAGTCATATACTCTATGTATGGGGGTGGGACTTGAAATCCAATTCTTCCTGACTTCAAGATTAGCAATCTATCCTCTATGACACCCTTCCTTTCATTTGGTTTCTATAGGGAAAAGACCTAGCTCTGTAATTTCATAGGTACAAAGGACTAACAGGTGATAAAACTTCCTCTAACCACACAGATCAGAATCTTCGCTGAAACTCTAAAGTCAAACATAGTGGAGAGCCATAGCATCAAACATAACAATGCCTGAGGGTTGCATATTGACAATGTAAACTATAGTATTATCTATATTTTATTGTATTTTATTTATTATGTTAAATATTTTCCAATTGTGTTTTACAGCTTTTGTAATACTACAGCAATTGTATTATTACAGTTCAGCTATCCTCAGAAATATGATGAGCCAAGTGTTTGATACCTTTGACTGAGAGCACTAAGGGATTGTGACTTAAATAGGACCACAGAGCAACATTTGTGAGAAATTGTGAGAAGCCAGGTCTTCCTGGCTTCAAATCACATCTCACATCTGTCTTTACAGGCATACTTCAGAGATTTTGCAGATTCAGTTCTTAAAACAAATGTCACAACAAAACCAGTCATGCTAATTTTTTGGTTTCCCAGTGCATATAAAAGCATGATGTAGTCTATTAATGTGCAGTAGTACTATAGCTAAAAAATAAAAAAACAAAAACAATGTACATACCTTAAATAGGAAATACTTTATTGCTGAAAACGCTAACCATAAACTGTGTATTAAGCCAGTGATAATCTTTTCGTTGGTGGAGAGTATTGCTTTGCTGTTGATAACTGGTCAGGATGGTCATTGCTGGAGTTTGGGATAGTTTGAGATGATTATGGCAATTTTTATAAGGTAACAAAGAAGTTTAGCATGTCAATTGAAACTTCCTTTCACTTTAACACTTGAGTCCCTTGTGGTGTTATTGGTTTGCCTAATTTCCCTATAAGGACACACACACATATTATTTATTGATAAATTTCATTGTCTTATGTGGGTGTGATTTGTAGCATCCCAAAACAATAGTAACATCAAAGACCACAGATCACTATAACAGATATAAATATAAAACAAAAAAATTTGAAATATTTCCAGGATTACCAAAATGTGACACAAAGACAGGATGTGAGTACACAGTATTGGGAAAATGACTCCAATTGACTTGCTTGATACAAGGTTGCCACAGACCTTCAATTCGTAAAAAAAATAAAAAATAAAATACAGTATCTGCAAAGCACAAAAGGAAAATGCAATAAAATTAGATATATCTGTACATGACTTATTGTATCTTTATAGTACACAAATGCGACTATAAATTAATGCCACATTTTGTCCTGGAGCTTGTGGAAACAGACTTATATTTATACCTCACAAAATGTGAATGTCTGTGGTTCCATCCTGATTTGATGTTAGAAGTCTAGGGAAGTACCTGGTGGTAGTTATTTTTGTTGTTGGTGGTGTTGTTTTGTTTTGAAATCAGGAGGAGGGAAAAGAGAATATAACATTTCACAAGGATAAAAATACTGCTGTTTGAATTAAAAGTTCAGGGTGATTTGTCCACAACCTGGTTTGAGTAAATAGCCTCTGAGTGGAAAAAGTGTCTCTTAAAAATGTTTTGATACTTTTCACAGTCATCTTATATTAAAGCATAAAATGTTTTGATACTTTTCACAGTCATCTTATATTAAAGCATTGGATCTTTTAAAAACAGGGTAATAATACCTGTTTCTCTTTGTGAGTCATTTATAAGCATTAAAAGGAAGAGCTGTCAGAACCATTTGCTTTTACTTGCCCTGAAATTTGAACTGCTGTTAGCAGATAGATATCTTTGGTTTTGGATCAAAACTAAGAGAGATATGAAGGCAGAAGGAACTAAGAGGATTGAACTAAAGGTCTTATTCCTTTGATGAATACATTTGAAGTCTAAAAAAAAAAGAAATAAAAACAGACAAAAAGAGCTGCTGGTGTCTAATGATTAATGAGATTTTTGGAGTGGTCTTATTAGAGAAAATTTAATTATAATAACAATAATAATATCTTTCCCCTTGTGCTTGGATAAAGACCCTTTTGTACAAGTTTTCAAAGCTGTTTTAAAATGAAGTAGTGAATTAGAACCACAAAGAACAAACATGGTTCTAAAGAGATATAAGAAAATACTCCCACCCTACTCCTTTGCAGAGGTGAGAATTCCACTGGTGAACATCACATGTCTATTTTTTCAGACTTTTTTGATGTACTTCTGTCACCTCAGATTTTGTAGAGTCTAAATTTGACATTTAGTCAAGCAGTGAAGTTTCATCACTTATTCTTTCTTATTTTTGTCTCTCCTTCCTCTTTTTTCTTTAAAAATATTGTTATATGGGATGACTTTCAAGGAGGGAAAGGGCCGAAATCCTATTAATGTGAAAATAAAATTTATTTCATTGATGAACCTTTTTAAATTATTCACATAAAATTTTATTTGCTCTATCAATCATATACTAACAAGCAAAGTTTTATTTCATTGTTCCAGTCTTTTGAAACTAATGTTTACAGGAAGACATATGTCAGGGCATATGAATGTGCATTGGACTTAGATGCAAGAAAGATTTAGTCTTAAATTCCAGTTCTGATACTTAATAGCTAAGTGGTCCTATAAGAATCACTTAAGCTTTCTGAGACTCAATTTCCTCTTTTGAAAAATAGATATAATGTTACTTTGCACAGCTATCTCAAGAGGATGTTTTTAAGAACATTCTTTGTAAGTGTGAAAGCTTATTAATTAAATGTGTGAGATTATAGACAAGAAATTCAGAAATGTTTAATCCTAGTCAGCACCTGAATTATGCAATAGGGAAATTTAAGTACAAATGTTAAATAGGGTTCTTAGTGACATACAATCTGTGGTCTTTGGCATTCAAATCTCCATTTACTAGAGGTTTACTATTTTTTATTACTACTAGATTTCTCTGTGCTCTTATACAGTATTTAAAATCCACCTGACTTTTATGTCATTTGGCTTTTAAAAACTTTTGATTCATTCATCATTATTACATAGACAAATATCTGTCCTGAGCTTTCTTCAACTTTCCTCTATACTAGACTCTTCTGATATCATCTTCCAAGGGCTTAATTATCATCTCTATGCATACAAATAACTCCCAAATCTACCTGTCTAGCTTTAGGCTCTTTATGAAATTTCATTCCTGAATCACCAACTAATTGCTAGTAGCCATTTCTAACTGGATACCCCATCAGACTCATTCACCAAGTCTAAAACAGAACTTTTCCCCCTTTCTAAACATTTGCCATTGTTCTCCCCTCTGCTGCACCTTGTTATTTTGACAAAGATACTACCATTCATTCAATTTCTTTGCCACTTCCTAAACTCTAAACACATCCTCATTGTCCTCTACCTTCTCCTTGCTTATTGCCCACTTGGGGAATTTATTCACTTAGAGAGTTTAAATAATCACTTCTTTATAGTTGAGTCCAAAATTTAATCCTTCATCACTGTCTTTTCTACTGAACTCCAATTCTACTATTGTGACTTCCTGCTCTTTATTTTTTAGTAGATTACTATCAACACTTCAACTCATAACATTCCCAATAAAACCCATTTCCTTTATCCTTTAAGTTTAAGAATGAGTTTTCTTCATCATACATTTCCCATTTCTGTTCTCTCATGCATCTAAACCCCCAGTTTCCAAAGTGTGATTTGTAGATACTGATAGTCCCCAAGACTCGAATTTCAAAGAGTCCCAGAAGTCAAACTTATTTTCATTATAATGCTAAGATATCATTTGCCTACTAAAATTCTCCTTGATTTTCCAACTACTTAATCTGTGTGAGGCTAGATTATGTTCATATACTAAAAAACATGTAACAAGAGATTGAACGCAGAAGCAGATATGAAAATTCAACTTTTCTAGTAAGCCAGACATTAAAAAGATTTGCAAAAATATTTAAAACAGTCACTTTTTGTTCTGGAAAATATAGCTATATTTTCACAAAAATTTAAATAAACACATAATCTGCTATTAATTAAATATTTTAAAAATTTATCAGTTTTAATGTCTCATATAGTGAACAACAATAGAGAGAACCCACAGAAACAAAAGATCTTTAGGGTCCTCAATAATTTTTAAATAGGAGTATTCATAGAATGGGTTTACATATATACATATTTATGTCTAATGATATCAATCTACAGAATTGGAAGGAAAGGAAGAAAAAAGAAAAAAAATTACATAACTTTATTATGTGTTTAAAAGGAAGGGTAGATTGTATATCTATTCTATTATGTTGTGGAAATACTTGTTTTATTTCTCAGATTCAGAAGAAAATAAATATAAGTTTAAAATAAAATAATTTTAAAGACAGCATAAAGGGATTGGGAGAAGAAAAATATTTAAGAACCACTCATCTAAACTCAATAACATGTAATTACATGTCTCTTCCCTTTCCTTTTCTCACCATATCCAATCTGTTTCCATGTCCTTCTCATTCTTCCATAGCAATACTACTTCAGTCTACCTCCTCTTTTCCACTTTCATGATAATATCCTTTCTGTAATATTATTTCTTACTTCATAATTCCTGTCTATCCCATCCCCAATCCATCCTGAACAATGCTGCCAGTAATCTTCCAAGTGAATAAATCTGACCACATCATTTACCCTTTGAAAAACCTTCATTAGTTAATTATTCCCTACACAGTAAAATACATATATCTTGCTTTGACAATCCCAACCTATCTATCATCGCTAAATACTAAAAACATAAATTTAGGGTGATAAGGCAAAGTTTCAAGAGAAATAACAAATAAATATAGCTAAAACCTTTCTCTCAAACCACGCTTTATTGGGCTGAAGCTAACAAGATGAAATTCATAGAGTTAAATATAATGTCTTATACTTTGGCATAATAATATTAATTTCAAAAAAAGATAGAACTGGCAGAGTAAGATAGCGTTTGGGGGGGGTATTCCCAGGCTTTTAGTGAACTGAAAGCTCAATATGAGTCATTAGCATTATGTGACAGCAAGAAGAATTATTCTGATCTTGTATTGCATTAAGAACATTAAGAGAAGCATACCTGTATAGAAGATGTAATGCCTCAATATTCTGCTATTGTCAGATCATCTGAAATCTTTTACTGTGAGTGCCAAAGTTTAAGAAGTATGTTGATAAATTGCAAAGTTTCTAGAAGAGGTCAGTTAAGACAGTGAAGTGCCTTGAGTTCATGTTATTTAAAAATCAGTTGACAAAAAATAAAAATAAATAAATAAATAAATAATTTAAATAAAAATCAGTTGATATAACTGGGACTATTAATGCTGGAGAAGAAAAGAATGACTGTGGTGTTCAAGCATTTGAAGGGTTCTCATGTAGAATACACTGTACAATTGTCCTCTTTAGATTTAGAGGGTACAAGTTTAGAGGGATTTAGAGATGGAAGTACATAGAAGCACATCTAGGTTTGATTTTAGGAAAACAATAATTACAAAAAACTTTTCAAGTCTTAGAACATTCAAAAGCAAAGTGGGCTCCCTTAAGGAATTATGAGTTCCCTACCTCTTCTTGGAAGTCTTCAAGAAAAAGCTAGATGCCTATTTGTAGATATGTTATATTAGGAAGTCTTTTCCGCTCTTGTCCGGACTTTGAATTCTGTGATTTATTGGAACACTATCCTCTTCCTATGTAAGGATGGTACTGCCACAAAACCCTAGACACCAGAGAAGGAACTGGTAGACACAGACACTTTCTTCACTCTTCTCTGCCAATTAAAACAGCAGAGGAACACGAAAAGATATGCATATGTCAATACAATCCAGGAATGGTGAACCAGCCAGTCTCCTTACAGCTGCTGACCATGGTACTGAGTATTGCTGAGTCAATAATAGTATTTACAGACATTTTGTATTACATCTTTTCATACACTGTGCTGTTCCAGATAAAACATTTTGTTATGGGACCAACAAAATTTTGACTACTATTGCTACATTTCATAATGCTCACAATGTATAGGTTCATGCTTCTATAATATTATAAGTTAGAGAATGCTGATTCATTTACACTCAGGTAGACATTCATATGTAGAATCCCAAAGGAAAGTTTTAAGTTCTTCAGGACAAAGATAGATTCTCCCCAAAGTCAGGAAATCTCATTTTCCTGAATTTAAATTTGGCTTCAGACCCTAGCTATATGACCCTGGGCAAGTCATTTAACCCTGTTTGCTTCAGTTTCCTCATGTGTGAATGAACTGAGGAGTAGCAAAGCACTCCAATACCTTTGTCAAGAAAATCCCAAATGGGGTCACAGAGAGTTGGAGGTGATTAAAAACACCTGGATAAAATTCAATTTACTCCTAAGTTTCAAGGGAAAATCTATCCCTGTTTCTAAATCTGTGAGAATGTCCATTCTAGCACAAATGAAGAAAGATTTTGGAGTGCCTTAGTTCCTACAGATAATGAATCTCTGTATTATGAGCAGAAATAAGAAGGATTAGCCTCCTTATCCTGGACTATCCTAATAGTCTATCCAATCAATTATCTGGGATTCCAAGAAACTAGAAAACTAAAACTTTAGATATTCTAGACTGGGTCAGAAATTGGACTTTTGATTCATAAAAAGAAAACTTGGGTGATCTGTCCTGGGTACCAATACCCCTGCCAAGTATATACACCATTCCTTAGGGATGCTGATGCTCCATTTCCATTCTTCAACTGCTCTGAGATCATAAACTTCTGTTTTATTCAAGTAGTTGGTGGAGAATCATTCACTTTTGGTACTAACACAACTGGAATGCTTCCAATCTATTTTTGATACTCCAATGGTTCTCAAGACTTCTGGGAATTACTACCCACCCCTTACCAGTTGCTCTAAGATAGTGGGACTTTAAACTACCCAGGTAGTATTGGAGAAAACTTCTGCTGAGTCTGTTGTATTGTAACTCTGAACACTAAGGCATTTGGGGAGCTGCTTCTCCTCCCCCCTTCTTTGACTATTAGAATTTGAGACCAAGACTTGTATGCTACTAAGATATAAGAAGTACATGGTGAAGACTTTACTCAAGAAACAGACTTAGGAGCATCCTGTCTCATCTTCAGTCCTACAGAGATTTCTACTCAATGCAAAAAATTTCCTTCAGTAAGTTTCATTAGAACACCTAAGTTCTATGTGACTTTTTTGTCCTTCAGCATGGTGACTAGTTTATTATAAAAATAACTCATTTAGAGAGCAATTGTAATTAAATGTAGGGAATAATATGACCAGAAGAATCATATCTATTCCTTTATTCTCTCTGGACTCCAAAAGAAATTATAATTTATTTATTGAAAACAGTAGAATATTTCATCATATTGTTCAGGATCATTTATCAACTCTATTTTTATGTAGGTTATCCCAAAGGCCTGGAATAGTTTTCTAGCATATCTTTTCTTCTTTCAAGGTCCAGAGAAGATGCTAAATAGGGGTGGATCTTATTAAACCACCGTGATATAACTTTTTGTACTTAATTTAACATTTAGGTTTTAAATTTTTGAGTAATAAATTATCTTCCCCCTTTCCCTCATTCGTTGAGAAGACAAATAATATGGTATCCATTATATATGTAGTCATCCAAAACATATTTTTATATTAGCCATCTTTATTTAAAGCAACAAAAATTAAGAAAGTGCACTCAGGTTTCATTGGTTAGTTCTCTTTCTGGAGGTAAATAAATAGCGTTATAAATCATGAGTCCTTTGGAATTATCTTGGATCGTTGTATTAATCAAGAGTATTAAGTCTTTGATATTTGATCATTGTTACAATACTGCTATTTTTCTATACATAGTTCTCCTGATTCTGCTCATTTCACTGTGCATCAATCCTTTATATAAGTCTTCCCAGGTTTTTCAGAAACCATACCTTTGTCATTTCTTATAGTGAAAATAGCATTTTATCATCATCATATATGTGACATAATTTTAGCAAACTATATTTAAGCGAGATCATCACTTCATAACACAGTGCTTTTTATCCTATTACTACCAACTAAATCCTAGTGATCAAGAAATATATCCTTTATTTATGAAGACCACACTTTAAAATAACGCTCTTTGAATTCATTTTTGGCTAAATTATATACTCTCTAAAGGACAAAAATTGTAAATGATTCAAAGGACAATGAATGGGAAGATACATAGTGTAAGTAGTTTGTAATGTTTCAGTAATGATGACTTGTGAATGTGAAGTAGTTTAAAAGAGAGTCCATAACTAAGGTTTTATTAAGTTTCAGCCATTTTCCAGGAATGATGCCATATGCTGGGAATTAAAAGGAAGGTAAAAAACAGGTAAAAAAACAGTCATCATATTCAAGGAGCTCACAGTCTAATGATGAAGATAATATATAAACAACTATGTGCAAATAAGCTATATACCAAATAAATTTGAGATAATCAACAGAGAAGAGGAATGAGAATCAAGAACATGTTAGGAATGTGATAGACTAGATATTTAGTTAACAATGAAGGGTAATAGATAGTCTGAATAAAATTTAACTAGAAGGCTAGAAATAATTTTTAAAAAATAAGACTTGTGGAGAAAAGCAAAGGCATAAACAAAAATAATCTTTTAGATGATTTTTAAAATAAAAGCTTTTTATTTTTTCAAAATAACATGCAAAGATATTTTCAAATTCATTTTTACAAAACTTTATGTTCTAAATTTTTCTCTCTTTATTCTCCTCTTGCCTCTCCCCTAGACAGCAGGTAATTCAATATAGGTTAAACATGTGCAATTGACAAGAATGGTCTTGACAAGACAAGACAGAACAAGACAAGTATCTGTCTTCAGGTGTTTGAAGGGCTTTCATGTGGAAGAAGGAAAGATTTAGTCTTTTGGTCCCAATAGCCTGAATCAGGATTGATGGGTGGAAGTTATATAGAGGCCTATTTAGGTTATAATATAAGTCTTTCCTACCAATTAGAACTATCTAAGAGGTTGTCTTAGGAAGGAGTAGGTGACCACTCAGAGGTCTTCAACAAGAAGCTAAATGATCATTCATCACTTGTTTTAATTTTTTATACTTTCATGTATTTTATATTCTTAATCGAAGGCAATTAAGTGATATAAAGGGAAAGGGGATGGACTTGGAATTAGGAAGAACTGATTTTCTATATTGTGTCACATTTTTACTAGCTATGAAACTCTAGGAAAGTCATTTAAGTTCTTTCAATCTCAATTTTTCTTATCTATAAAAGGGGAGTAATAATAGCACCTAATTTGCAAGGTTGTTGGGAGTATCCAATGAGATACATGTAAAGTGTTTGGCAGATATCTTAAAACACTGCATAAATGTTAGCAGTTCTTACTATGTATTTCTTAATAAATTATATTACATTGTATTAGATTGTATAGATTGTATTTCTTAATAAATCTTAAAACTACAATAAACTTTTAGGACTCCATGTGAGTAGTATATGTATATGTGCATACGTATATATGTATATGTATATGTATAAGTATATACATTTAAATCCTTCAGTGCATTTGTAATAGACATAAATTAAGTAGTTAAGTTTATCTATTAAGTGTGTGAATATACGCACATATCTATAGATTTACATATTTATGTATTTTTTTGTTATTTTTCAGTCATTCAATCATATCTGACTCTTCATGACTCCATGTCATAGTGTCTATAGAGTTTTCTTGACAAAACTATTGGAGTGGTATGCCTTTCCTATCTCCAGTGGATTAAGGCAAAAAGAGGTTAAATAACTTGCCCAGAATAATACAGCTAGTGTCTGAGCTTGGATATAAACTCAGGTCTTTCTGATTCAAAGCTCAGAATAATTTTGGATAGCCTTAGTAGGTATTTCTTTCTTTCTTTTTGTTTTTCAAAAAGCCTACAAAGATAGTTTTCAACATTTATCCTTGCAAAGCCTTGTGTTCCAAATTTTTCTCCCTTCTTCTCCCCCTTCCCTCCTTCCCTAGAAGGCATGTAATCTAACAGAAATTAAATATATGTTTATGTCCTCCTGACATCAGGCCAGTATTCTATCTGCTGTGCCATCTCAGTTATTATCTCTGTGGCTAAATTTTGTCATATGTAAAATTGGAGACAGATTAAATAATCTCTATGCTCTTTTCCAACTCCAATATTTTATAAGTAAGTAGTATTATGGATATAATACTGATTTAATTTTTCTGCTATTTGGTTTCTTCATCTGTAAAATTGGAGTAGACTGGAGGTGGAAATGTGTGGATTAGATGACCTATACACTCCTAAATCTAGGTCTCTATGAAAGATAGTATTTGGTGGATAAATTATCACCTTAGGGTCAATAAGAACTGGATTCAAATCCTCTTTGACACTTAAGCAGTAGACCCTTGAGTAAGGAACTTTAATTCTTTAGGTATATATTTCTTTATCAGCGAAACAAGGAGCTTTCACTAAATATTTTCTAAGACCCATTCTAAACCCCTTTATATTCTTCCTTCCTTCCTTTCTTCTTCTCTTCCATCCTTCTCTTTCTCTTTCTCCTTGTATCCCTCCTTCCCTCTGTTCTTTCCTTCTTTCCCTCTTTCCCTCCTTTTCTCTTTTCTTCCTTCCTTCCTTCCTTCCTTCCTTCCTTCCTTCCTTCCTTCCTTCCTTCCTTCCTTCCTTCCTTCCTTCCTTCCTTTCTTTCTTCCTTTCTTCCTTCCTTCCTTCCTTCTTTCCAGATATTTTAAGATTTAATAGATATTTCTTTCTTCCTTTTTTAGTAATTTTTTTTCAAAATACATGCAAAGTTAGTTTTTCTTTTATAAAAAACTTATTTGCTTGCTTGCTTTCTCTATCTCGCCCAAACTGGAAATACAGCTATCATTTATGAACCCATCTTTTGCATTTCTTTTTAACTTGGGCCATTTTTTTCTCTCTTCAGGCAACCTGATGGCCCTCCACTCCTAAAGACAGACCATATTAGTACCAGATTTAGTATAGATGCCCCTATCAATCTTATCCCATTTCCATTTCAGAACTCTAAAACTCAAGCTACCTACTAGTTCAGCTTTTCTAAAAACAGGGGATTATGGTCATCATCACTATATTTAGCTTAAATTTAATATTTTATGATTGAAACTCTGCCCCCAATCCTGATCTCTTCTGCATTTCTACATAATGTATAACATTCTAAAGCACAATTTAGTATTTAAATAGTATATATCTTATTTTGTTCCCTAATTGTTTCATGTTTGTAAGTCTGTCTTCATAACATAAATTATAAGCTCCTGAAGGGGCAGAAATTATTCCTTTTATATCCCCTACAATCTTTAGCATAGTACTTTGAACTAGAAAAAAACCCATCGGAACTCTAGCCAATATAATGATTCATCATGACTTCAGTAAAATGTTTGTGAAGCAGTTTTCAGCAAAGAGGTGATAGAGTAAAGGTATAGAATGAGCCTTGTGTTGTCAGATATGATCAGTGAATTAATTTATTTTGCTTATTTATAAAATGCTGCAATGGATAGAGCATCGGACCTCTAGTCAAGACTTGACTTCAAGGTTTCCCTCAAATATTAGCTACTTTTTATTGAATTTTACTAAGCTTATAAATTCAAGAAAATCAAAGATGAAGTGAGATACAATAAAGTTATTGATTGATTGAAGTTTAATATGAAATTTTAATTTTAATTTTATTAAATATTTAATTCTACTCCCTGTTTTTTTTTTCATTCCTACAACTTCAACTTCTCCATCTTAGATATTTCTCCTGTTTTCCTAGAAAAGTAGCCTATTTTCTCAGCCAACCAAGTATCTACTTTTCTTCTTCCTATTTGCCTTTGGGCATATTCTCAGGCACACTGAATTAGTAATTTCTTCTGTTTCTGATATTTTCTCTGCCTGTCCTAGTTTTTGAGCTGTAGCATTGCCATAGGCCTGAGCTCAAAAATATCACTGAATTAAGCCTTTCCTCCATCTTTCTAAAACCTGCAATTCTAAAAGGTCTCTGGAATGTATTTGGGGAATACCATAATTAGTCTCTGTCTCATAACTTACAAAGGCTCTCAGATTTCTTTTTAGTAAAGGTGTGAGAGATGAGGGGAATGATTAGTAGAAAGAGCAAGGAAATATTTCAACATAGAAGAAGAAAATTATCTTTGTTTATAATAATAAAATGCTTAAGGATTTGTTAGAGGAAATGGAAATTTAATTATTTTTCATATTTTTCATTTCATTTGTCTTACTGCCTAAAAATCTACCAATTTTGAAGATGAAAAACCTACCAAAAAATTTATCTAGAGGAACAAAAAGTCTAGAAGCTTAAGAGAAATAATGTAAAATAAATGGAACATAACATTAGAGCAGAAGTTAAGTAAATAAGCCTATGTATTAAAACTAGAAATTCAATTTTCTTAAAATTGATAAATGGAATAGAATAAAAAAGCAAAATTTCAAACCAATTAAATATAGTAGCCTAGTTTTGGATAAACCCCCAAATCACTGGGGAAAGGTCACCCTGTTCAATAAGGTCTACTAAAAAAATATTAGAAAGTAGGTGGACATAAATTAGGTTTCAGCCAACATCTTATATTACAATATGTTCTGAATACAAATGCACTATAAATATCAATGATCATAATATAAGAAAAAGAGAAAAAGAGATACTTTGATAATGATGGCTAAAGAGATAGAAATGAGTACCAAAGATAAAGTGTTGGGGTTGTTTGATCATTTCAGTCACATAAAACTTTCTGTGCCCCCATTTGGAGATTTCTTAGCAAAGATATTGGAATGTTTGCTATTTCTTTCTCCCACTCAGATGAGGAAACTGAGGCAAACAAGGTTAAATGACTTTCCCAGGATCATGCAGCTAGTAAGTGTCTGAGACCATATTTTAACTCAAGAAGATAAGTCTTCCTGACTTTAGGCCAAGTACTATACCCACTATGCCATCTAGCTGCCCAATTTCAATTACATGTAATTTTTAAAAATCAGAAGAGAAACTGTTGTTGGGGAAAATTATTTAGTAGATATCCTTACCTAAATATCTAAGATACATAAGAAATTGATACAGATATATTAAAATAAGTGCCGGTATAAAAATAGTCAAAAGAGAGGATGATGTAATTTTCAAAAGAGGAATTGAAAATCAACATTGATTTAAAAATGATTCAAAAATATAAAATTTCTTCAACCTTCAAATCAAAAAAGATGACAGAAGACAAAAAGGGTAAATGTTTAAGGGCCTATAAAGGGACAGATATATGAATGAATTGTTGATAGAGCGTGCATTTATTTTTGGAAGATAATTTAAGAATTCACAGCTTTACATGCAGCTTCCATTTTTCTCTTTTCAATATAGGCAAAAATTCATCTGTTGGTGTTCACCCAGTCTAATACAAAGAAAAATTTTAAAAGTAGAAAAGAAAAACATCAGACCTCTAACTAATGATTCATCATGACTTCATTAAAATGTTCATGAAGCAGTTTTTAGCAAAGAGGTGGCAGACTAGAGATATAGAATGAGGCTTATGTTGTCAGATATGATCGGTAAATTAATTTATTTTGCTTGTTAGATGATACAGTCCTTTACACACTTATTGGCTGTGTGATTCTGGCTAACACACTTAATATTTTAGTACCCCCCCAGATAATTTTTCATAATTCTTATAAATTGCAATAATTTATTGATCTTCAGTGGCATATGAAATACCCTGTGCCTATGAAATCATGAATCTAGTCTAAAGTTTTAAATTTATGATTGACTTATACATTACTTTATACGTAATGGAAAATTCATGAATTTTGAATATATAATAATTTCTGATCCTATTGCTCTATTAAAAACAAACAAACTTGGATGTGTATCTAGAAGTTCTAAGTATTTTCACATTATTTATCATCAATCAACCATTAAAAATTCATTGATCAGCCATGATATGCACAGTACATGTTCTTGTACCATCCCTTTTAGATAGGAAAAGGCAAGATATTTACCTAGAAAAGTACTAAGACTTAGAGAAGGGAAATAGATTTGGCCAACAAATTTGTCAAGAGCAAATCTGTATTTAGGAATCTTTTCAATTCCCTGCCCAATTTTCTTTTCATAAGCTTTAGCACAATCAGAGTAAACTTCTCTATTCCTTTAGGTTCTTCTGAAACCTAAAGTTAATTAATTTAGAACCTGGAATATGTAGTAACATGTGAGTGTTTTTGCATATGCCTGCATGTATTCATGTATGAGTCTAATACTTATTCAGGACATCTTAGGTTATGCAAAAGCTGAAATGTTCAAGTCTCTTCTCCCTGTATTCCATCTTCCACTTAGCTGTCAATCTGATGTTCTGAAAGCATAGATCTGTCTCTCTCTCTCTCTCATACACACACATACACACACATACACTTTATTCAATAATATTCAGTAAACTCCAGTGGCTCCCTATCTTCTCTAGTATCAAATATAAAATCCTGTTTGACTTCCAAAGTCCTTCATAATTCAATTCCTTCCCATCTTACTAGTCTTCTTACACCATCTTATATCACCTCGATGTACTCTGAGATTCAGTGACACTGCTCTCTGTGCTATTTGTCCCATAATTCACTCTTTCTCTCTACTTCATTCATTTTCCCTGCCTATTTCCTGTCCCTAGCCTCCACATTTCTTTCTTCTGCTAAGGAAGATGCAAGTCTCACCTACAATCCTACCTTCTACAAGATTTTCTTCATTCTGCTTAATAGTAGTATCTTTTATCTAAGATTATCTCCAATCAATACTGTATCATCTTATTTGTACATAGTTGCTTACATGTTGTCCCCTTCATTAGATTGGGAGCTCCTTGAGGACTGAGATTGCTTTTATCTTTGTTTATATTCCCAGTGCCTTGCACATAGTAGGCAATTATAAATCCTTTCTGTCAATTAACTGACCTAGCAGATATTTAATAAGTTTTTACTGATTGTTAACTAACAAAGTGGGAACTTAGTGCTTAATAAATGCTTACTGATGCCTCTACACACAGTCTCTAACTCCATAACTGCCATAAAACATCAATCAGTTCTTCAATTCCTTTGTGATCAGCTCTCAATTATTCTTGCCAGGATTTTAAAAATTTAAGCTCTCTTAATGATATTGTAACATCACATCTGAATTGGGTAAAGTATGTAGCCTGGGCCATTGGCTGACCATGTTTCCTCTTCCATAGGTCTCATTACTAAACTTGTCATGTCTGATGAATAGTAAGAAGTTGAAAAAAATACTGAGTGTTTCTACTTATAAATGTCACTCTCTGTTTAATATTGCTCATTCTGGCAGACTTCAGACCAGTGGTGATTCATGGTAACCCAGCATATATTAGTTTATGTAAATGCCAGATTGCCTATCACATCAGTAATGTCTGTCAGCTTTTGTATAGTGTTTGTCATCCTGACCCTAATTTAACAGCCTCTGTTCAATGCTAATGTTGCTGTTGAACATGTATTCTACAATTTCATCATGATTAATCACAAACCAGTCACAAAATTCTCTAGAATCAGTTCCTTCCCTTGCATGTCAGAGCATGTGAGAGTTGGTCCTTTGTGAAGCAATCTAGGCCTCCCAATTTTTGGACAATTCTAATTCTTAAGAAGTTCTTGTTATCAGTGAAGTGATTCAAAGCAGTTTCAATAGAATTGTGATGGGAAGTGCCATCCACATCCAGAGGGAGAATTATGGAGACTGAATGTAAATAAAAGCTTAATATATTCACCTTTTTGTTATTATTTGCTCTTTTCTTTCCTTTCTCAAGTTTTTTTTTCCTTTTTGATCTGATTTTTTTGTGCAGCATGATACATCTATTTAGAAGAAAAGGAAATGTTTAATATATATTGATTATATTACTTGCAATCTTGTGAAGGGGAAAGGGAGAAGAGAGGAAGAAAATTTGGAACACAAGATTTTGCAAAGGAGAATGTTGAAAACTACCTTTGCATGTATTTGGAAAAATAAAATACTATTATTTTAAAAAAATAAATTCTTGATACTGCTAAATCTGTCTCCCTGTGACAACTTCTACATGCTGTGAAGTAGAGTCTTTTTTCTAGGCCAGGGATTCTTAATAGGTCCATGGATAGATTCAAAGTGAAGGAGAATTTGTGAACTTGTATAGAAAAAAATCATTTATTTTCATCTTTTGTTTTCATTTTATCTTACATATTTAAAAATATTCTTATGAGAATGGTTATATAGGTTTCACTAGCTTGCTAGAGGTCCATGAATGCAAAAAGCCTAAAACCTGCTGACCTAGGTGAATATTGATCCAATCCAAACATCAGATTCTTTGCATTTTATTACTTCACTAATAATTAGTCCATTTAACCCACATTTCTCTATTGTATATATAAGGACATGATAAAAAAAAAAATTTGTCTATTACTTTGTTGAAATTGAATTCCCATAACTACCAAGCTAGTAACCCTTTCAAGAGTAAGGGGTAAAGAGGCTAATTTGTCTTGATTTGATTTTATCGAACTTGTGCTGGACTTTTATAAATCACTTCTTTTGCAAGTGATCCACTAATAATTTCATCTTAAAGTTTTCTGGGAGTTAAGTCAAGCTTATCAGTCTGTGATTTTCAAAATTTGTACCCCCCCCACTTTAAAATTGGGACAACTGACTACTCTTCAGTTTTGTAGTTTATCATTTGCTATGTTATTTTCAAAGATTACCTTAATTCAACTCATGAAGCATTTCTCAAGCATCTGCTGTGTACCAGGCACTGTCCTAGGTGCTGAGGATAAAATTAAAACAAATAAAATGTCCCTTGCATTGAAAGAGCTCATTTTCTACCTTGCCTTGCCACCATCTTCTATCTCAAACCTCAAATCAATAGGAATTTTGACTTTTACCAATGTTATTTTTGCAGTGCCATAGGAAGAGGCTACATGACAAAGTAGAAAGAGCAGTTGACTCGAAGTTAAGAGGATTTGGATTCAAATTCTAGCTCTCCCACTGTGGATTGACCTTTCTGGATAGATCCAAGTATACCTTTTCTTTCCCTCCTCACCCAAGGCTCAGATCAACTGCTATTTTGATATTTATCAGTGCTATTTATCCTTGTTTATACTCTCTACTTTCATATCTTGTATAGTTCTTTTAAAAGAGAAGTAGTTACCTTTTTCAGTCCTATAAAGCTGATGGACCTCTTTTCCAAATAATATTTCAAAATTCATACTATGAAATAGGTAGGATTGCAAAGAAAAGCAATTATACTGAAATAAAATTATCAAAATGCTAAAAAAATAAATAAATAAACCTTATGAGCCCCCAGATAAAAAATGTCTGATAAATATGAGTTACCAGATTGCTCCCTACACAGACACAAAGGATTCTTTTAGATGAGTATTTACTATGCTATGTTCTGTGGAATTTTTTGGATAAGAATTTTATGATAAGACTTCATTATTTTAATTGGTATTTCATTTTTTTTCCATTACATGTAAAAATAGTTTTCAACATTCATTTTTATCATATATTATATCCCTATTTTTCCCTCCCCTTTTCCCTCTTTTTCACTCTCCCCAAGAGAGAATTCCAAAAGATTCGTATTGGAAAACATTAACTACAAACAGAGAAAGAACAATGAAGTCTGAATGCAGATAGAATCATATTATTTTCATTTATTTTTCTTTTTTGTTTCTTTCTCATGGTTTTTCCTTTCTGTACTGATTATTTTTTTACAATATGACTGAAGTGAAAATCTGTTTAATATGACTGTACATTTTTGAGAAGACTTTACTGCTAATTAATGTAGCAGAACTCATACATTTTTCCCCCTTCCCTGATCATGTCTCTGATTTCAGCCCCCATTCTTTATGGAGTTGATGGTCCTTCAAGAAGTTACAGCTCAGCACAGGATACATCACCAATATCTTCTCTGTTCTCATTGGGAACAATTTCCTTCTTGATTCCAATTTCCTTTCTTTTTTCCCCCATCAATACCATTAACTTGATTCTTCCACCTTAAAACATGTAATCTCTCTTAAGAAAAACTTAAGAAAAAGCTGGAAAAAAGAGCTGTCATTCCTGATCCTTGCCTTCTCTTTCACTTTAAAAGCATCTTCATCTTTTGTCTGTACTATCCTTCATTGGCTAATGCATCAGCTTCCCACAGAATTCTGCATTTATAGACTTCTATTTGTGTAATTCAGATGGCCCATCATATCTGAGTCATTTGTTTAGAAAACATTAGTCTAGGTGCAAGGATCTTAACAATAAGATAGAGGAACTTAGTAACTGAGGCAATACTATACCTAAGCCAGAAAGACTTTTGTACTCTTTCAGTTGGACATTAGCCATTTTTTAAAAGTGTGTCTCCCCCACTTTGTTCAGGAGGAACTATCAAAAGTATTTGGCTTGTTTGAAGAGATAGAAAGTGAGAAAATCACCGTCTGGTAGTTCTCCTAATATTGGCAGATACTGGATACATTAAATCATGGAATTTAGAATGGTTCTATTTAGTTAGTCTGTTATATCTGATTCTTCCTGACCCTATTTGGAATGTTCTTGGCAGAGATATTCTAGCTCATTTTACAGATGAGGAAACTGAGACAAATAGGGTTAAGTTACAAGTCCATAGTCATACAGCTAGAAAGTGTCTGAGGCCAGATTTGAATTCAAGAAAGATATCTTCCTGACTCCAGACATAGCACTCTACCCACTGTGCCACCTAGGTGCTTTTCTTTAGTCATAGAATCATTTAGAGTAGAACCTTAGAAATCAACTCAGCCAGTCTCCTCATCTTATACATGCAGTTTGGGATGAAATTATCCAACCCAAGTGGGTTAGATAATGGTTGAGATGGAATTTATGGTATTACCTTTTATGCCTGAATCATGTACCATTTCCACCTTATCTTGATATAAGTTGTGACATGATGGTCTATGCTTTATTTCTGCCATATTGCTTTCTAGTTTTCCCTCAATTTTTGTCAAATAGTTCTTATCTCAGAAGCTTGAATCTTTAGGTTTATCAAACAGTAGATTACTATAGTCATTGATTATTGTGACTTCTATACCTAATCTATTCCACTGATCCATCACTCTTTTTCTTAGCCAGTACCAAATAATTTTGATAATAGAGTTTTAGGTCTGGTACACAAGAGTGATTTAAGTTGAATTATTCACATGATATTGGTAGCAATTAGCACTGATCCTGAGACTGATTTTTTTTTCTTACCAAAGGAAGGAAGGAATTAAGTAGAAGTAAGAAATTAAGAAATACACCAAGTAGATAGATATCCCCTTTGTTTCCAGTTCTTTGTTGTAATCAAAAGAATCAAAAATTTTTGCTGATATTCATATCTTTGTATTTAAGGTTCTTTTAACTTTTCCTTTGATCTCTTGGGGGTAGAAGCCTAATAGTAATATGAAATTCATTGTTATAATGAATAATGTTATAATTTTTCAGTCATATTTCCAAATTTCTTTCCAGAATGGTTGAACCAATTCACAGCTTCACCAATGGTGCATTAGCATTCTATTTTGCCACAAATCCTCCAACAATTTCATTTTCCATTTTTGTTATGTTTGTCTATCTGATAAGTCTGATGTGGAACTAGAGAGAGAGGTTTCAATTTTATTTTTGTAATGATTAGAAATTTATAGCATTAGTATATGTTTGTTGATTTCTCTCTTTCAGTTTTTTTCCTTTATCTATTGGAGAATGATCATTATTCTTATTGGAGTAGCTCCTTATAACCCTTGGTTATCAGACTTTTATCGGAAAAGCTTGCTGCAAAAATTTTCCCCAGTTTACTAATTCCTTTCCGATTTCAACTGCATTGATTTTTATTGTATTTCATATAATCAAAATAATCCATTTTCTCTTGCATGATTTCTATCCTTTAATCATGTTTTAACTCTTCCCTTTATCAGTATTTTCAAACAGTATTTATTCTTTATTCCTCTTATTTATGTATGATATGATCTTTTATAGCTAGGTCATGTTTCTATAAGGAACTTATTGTGGCATATGATGTGAAAGCTCATTCTAATCCATGGTATATGCCAAAACATTTTTAGAATGTATTTCTTGTTGACATCTAGTTTATGCTGTTGATTTACTGGTCAATTCAATTAAGAATTCTTCTGCATGTAATATGTATTTCTGACTTGAAATTCATTATCCTTTTCATTATTCTATGCCAAGCCTTCCAAAGAGCACACTTTTTTCTCCATCGATTTGCTTTCTGTTGTAATTTCTCAGATGCATTGTGACAAACAAACAGACTCATTTCTACTAGTATAAGAATAGTTCTGCATTATAGATAGATTTTACTATTCTCTATTCTAGTTATCTACATTAAGAACTTTTACTTTTGGTAATCATTTCTTTGGAAGCCATATTTTACTTACTGACACAGAAACTGGGTCAAAACCCCAAGATAATTATAGCATTAATTAACCCAGATCATACACTGGAACACTATTTTTTTTACTAAAATAGAAATGGATATTTTTCTCATCCTGTGTAGCCTGAGTTTATTTTTGCTAGGTTATACAATTTGCATGTTTTCTAATGCATGTAAGGAGAGTCAATGGCAAATTTATCTGATAAAGTTAGTATATCTAATATATTTGAGGAAGTGACACAATTTTTAAAAATTACCTTTATCAGGGAAGGTTACTTAGAAGACAAAAAATATCTTTTAAGGTAAAAGGGCATAATGGTTGTCTATAAAAGAACAGAGGCATCAGGAAAGGGGAGTCTTTTTTGTCATTTTTCCTCTTTGGTAGGAGCCCCTGCATCTACAGAGAGGGATCCTCCAGTTATAGTCAGTAGGCTTCCACACTTTGTCTACAAGACAGATAATTCCAGTTCCTCTTCAGGGATGGGATGGGCAGGTTCCAAAGAAGGCATCTCTTTCTGAGTTATACTTAGTACTCCAGCAGCCAGTGCAAAGATATTTCTGACTTCTACTGCAGCAGCTACCATGCCAGAAGGAAGCACCACAACACCAGGCTCACCTAGGAGGAAGCTTCTTCATTGTATAGAGTAGAATACAAGTGGGGGCAAATCCTGGAGGTATCCAAGAAAAGTTTCTGTGTGTCCAAGAAGCATGTCCATCATGTTTAGGACACATGATGGAGGAATAAAAGGACTTGGTGCCAAATGGTACAGGATAACACCAGCACTAGGAAGATTGCTGCAGCCCAGAAACTTGGAGAGATGCAGATGCTAAGGGGACTTCTGTGTGTATCTACAAGACAGCTGCTATCGGTCTAGTAAATCAACAGCAAGAAGCAGTCAAGGGCCAGGAGGCCCAAGTTCCCTGACACAAGTAGCAGAGGGATGGGATGGAGGAGCTAGACAAGGAGCCTTCCAGACAGTAGTGCCATTAACCAGACAATGACCATTGAAGGACACAATCTCTGATTGTAAAAATACACTATCTCTTGTTGTTCATTTATTTCTCAGTCATGTCAAACTCTTCATGGTCACATTTGGGATTTTCTTGGCAAAGATACTAGAGTGTTTACCATTTCCTTCTCAGGCTCATTTTATGGATGAGGAAAGTGAGCCAAACAGGGTTAAGTGACTTGCCCAAGGCCACACAATGTCTGAAATCAGACTTAAACTCAGGAAGATGAGTCTTCCTGATTCTAGCCCCAAGATCTATCCACTGTTGCACCACCTTGCTGTTCCAGTCTCTAAAACAGAAGTGCCTGAAGCATGTGAACAATCAATAAAGAGATGCAAGCTATCAACAACCATATGCTCATAAACCATTTTTGCTCATAAAGCAAAAATAGCAAAAATGTAAATCAGATTATCACAGATGAATAAAAAGGAAATATCAGTTATCTGAGGAGCATGTAGGAATGCTAATGTACTCTTGCTGGATCTGAGATCTAGTTCAATCATCATGGAAAGCAATTTAAAATTATTTCCACAGTCAGTAAACTATATAAACTTTGAATATTTAGAGGACATTTGCCACAAAAGATTGAAAAACAAATGAGTGCATATCATTTGGGGAGCAGCTGACAAAGCTGTGACATATGAATATGATATAATATTATTGTAGTAAGGAATTCAGTGAACCCTGGGGAAGATACATATGAATTGATCCAGAATGAAATGAACAGAACCAGGAAAAGGATTTATATAATGACTACAATAACAAAAAGAAAATCATTTTTAAAATACTTCAGAATTCTGCTCAACCTACTGACTATTTGTGACTTCAAAAAAACTGATGATGAAGTATTTCCCACAACTCTTGTTGGGGAGACGGTAGATTAGAGGTTCAAAATCAGGCATACATTTTCATACATGTCCATTGGCTCACTTTGTTTTATGTGGCCCAACTTCTATGTTACAAGAGAGGCCCTATTTTGTCCCCTAGGCTGCCTTCTCTCTCATGTAAAATCAGTTTTCAGATTCCTTTGATTCTGCCTTCACGTTACCTCTTGCATTTGCCCCATCCTTCCCACAAGCAGTGTAATAATGTTCTCCAAACTAGGCCTCATTTTAATTGTCTCACTTCAGCTATCAAATCCACCTTTCATATAATTTCTAAAATAATCTAACACACAGGTCTGACTACTTTGTACAAACTTACAATATCTTGCTCCTTATACAAAGGAAAAAATTCAAATTCTTTAACTGTGGCAATTATGGTCTTCTGAAATCAGACTCCAAACTGCTTTTCAAGTCAGTTAGTCAAAAAACATTTTTTTCCTTTTAATAAAGCTTTTAATTTTCAAAACATATGCACGGATAATTTTTCAACGTTGACCCTTGCAAAACCTTGTGTTCCAATTTCCACCCCCCCTTCCTCCTACCCTTTCCCTAGGATAGCAAGTATTTCTTTTTTTTTTTTTTTTTTTTTTTTTTTAAATTTTTTTTTATTTTATATATATATATATATTTCACAATACTATCCCTTGTATTCATTCCTCCAAATTACCCCCCCTCCCCCATTCCCTCCCCCCGACGACAGGCAATACCATACATTTTACATGTGTTACAATATGGTCTAAGTACAATACATGTGTGTGAACATCATTTTCTTGTTGCACAATAAACATTAGAATCCGAAGGTACATGCAACCTGGGCAGACAGATATTAGTGCTAACAATTTACATTCCCCTCCCAGTGTTTCTTCTCTGGGTGTATCTACCTCTGTCCATTATTGATCAACTGGAAGTGAGTTGGATCTTCTTTATGTTGAAGATTTCCACTTCCATCAGAATACATCCTCATACAGTATCGTTGTTGAAGTGTACAGTGATCTTCTGGTTCTGCTCATTTCACTCAGCATCAGTTGATTTAAGTCTCTCCAACCCTCTCTGTATTCCTCCTGCTGGTCATTTCTTACTGAGCAATAATATTCCATAACTTTCATATACCACAATTTACCCAACCATTCTCCAACTGATGGACATCCATTCATCTTCCAGTTTCTAGCTACAACAAAAAGAGCTGCCACAAACATTTTGGCACATATATGTCTCTTTCCGCTCTTTAGTATTTCTTTGGGATATAATCCCAGTAGTAGCGCTGCTGGGTCAAAGGGTATGCACAGTTTGATAACTTTTTGGGCATAATTCCAGATTGCTCTCCAGAATGGCTGGATTCTTTCACAACTCCACCAGCAATGTATTAGTGTCCCAATTTCCCCACATCCCCTCCAACATTTGTCATTATTTGTTCCTGTCATCTTAGCCAATCTGACAGGTGTGTAGTGGTATCTCAGAGTGGTCTTAATTTGCATTTCTCTGATCAGTAGTGATTTGGAACACTCTTTCATGTGAGTGGATATAGTTTCAATTTCTTCCTCTGAGAATTGTCTGTTCATAGGATAGCAAGTATTTCAAAATAGATTAAGAATGGTAAAATATATGGTAAATCTAATATATGTACATATTTATACAATTATCTTGCTGCACAAGAAAAATCAGATCAAAAAAGGAAAAAAATGAGAAAAAATAAAATTCAAGCAAACAACAACAAAAATAGTGAAAATGCTATGTTGTGATCTACACTCAGTTCCCACAGTCCTCTCTCTGGGTGTAGATGACTTTCTTCATCACAAGAACATTGGAACTGGCCTCAATCATCTCATCGTTGAAAAAAGCCACATCCATCAGAATTTAACATCATATAATCTTTTTTTTAATAATAGTTTTTATTTACCAGATATATGCATGGGTAATTTTACAACACTGACAATTGCCAAACCTTTTGTTCTAATTTTTCCTCTCCTTCCCCCCACCTCCGATGGCAGGTTGACCAATACATGTTAAATATGTTAAAGTATAAATCAAATACAATATGTATAATCATATAATCTTGTTGTTGCCATGCACATTGATCTCCTGGTCCTGCTCATTTCAGTTAGCATCAGTTCAGTAAGTCTCTCCAGTTCTCTCTGAAATCATCCTGCTGATCATTTCTTATAGAACAATAATATTCCATAACATTGCCATATATTGAAACTTATTTAGGCAATCTCCAACTGATGGGTATCCACTCAGTTTCCAGTTTTTTGCTATTATAAAAAGGGCTGCCACAAACATTTTTTTGCACATGTGGGTCCCTTTCCCTTTTTTATGATCTTCTTGGGATATAAGCCCAGTAGAAGCACTGCTGGATGCAAAGGTATGCATAGTTTGGTAATGCTTTGGACATAGTTCCAAATTGCTCTCCAGACTGATTGGATCAGTTCCCAACTCCACCAAAAATGTCCCAGTTTTCCCATATCCCCTTCAGCATTCATCATGATCTTTTCCTTTCATCTTAGCCAATCTGAGAGGTTCATAGTGGTATCTCAGAATTGTCTTAATTTGTATTTCTCTGATCAACAGCAATTTGGAGCATCTTTTCATATGACTACAAATAATTTCAATTTCTTCATCTGAAAATTGTACAAATCCTTTGACCATTTTTCAATTGGAGAATGACTTGATTTCTTATAAATTTGAGTCAGTTCTCCATATATTTTAGAAATGAAGCCTTTATCAGATCCTTTGGATATAAAAATGTTTTCCTAGTTTATTGCTTCCCTTCTAATCTTATCTGCATTAGTTTTGTTTGTACAAAAACTTTTTTAATTTAATATAATCAAAATAATCTATTTTGTGATCAATAATGATCTCTAGTTCTTCTTTGGTTACAAATTCCTTCCTCCTCCAAAAGTCTGAGAGGTAAATTATCTTATGTTCTTCTAATTTATTTATAATATCAATCTTTATGTCTAGATCATGAACCCATTTGACCATATCTTGCTATACAGTGTTAGGTGTGGGTACAATGTTAGGTGTCAGTCAATGCCCAGTTTCTGCCATACTAGTTTCCAGTTTTCCCAGCAGTTTTGTCAAATAGTGAATTCTTATCCCAAATACTGGGGTCTTTGTGTTTATCAACTATTAGATTGCTATAGTTATTGACTATTTTGTTCTATGAACCCCACCTAATCCACTAATCAACTAGTCTATTTCTTTTTTTTTCCTTTCAGTATCCAGGGTCTTTGCTTTTCTTTCTTTCTTTTTTTTTTACTATAGCTTTTTATTTACAAGATATATGCATGGGTATTTTTTTTAGCATTGACAGTTGCAAAACCTTTTTGTTCCAATTTTTCCCCTCCTTCCCCCACCCCCCCCAACTAGTCTATTTCTTAGCCAGAATCAAATGGTTTTGATGTCCGCTGTTTTATAAAATAGTTTTAAATCTCATATAGCAAGGCCACCTTCATTTGATTTTTTTTCATTAATTCCCTTGAAAGTCTTGATCTTTGTTCTTCCAGATGAATTTTGTTGTTACTTTTTCTAGGTCAGTAAATGGTTTCTTGGGAGTCTGATTGGTATAGCACTAAATAAAAATTCCCATTTTACAAATTTTGTTTTTTAAGGAGTTATTTTCTTTTTCTGTTTCACAGGTTC
Source organism: Sminthopsis crassicaudata (assembly GCF_048593235.1). NCBI lineage: Eukaryota > Metazoa > Chordata > Mammalia > Dasyuromorphia > Dasyuridae > Sminthopsis > Sminthopsis crassicaudata. The sequence continues at coordinate 271,817,848 of NC_133620.1, forward strand.
TGTTTTCCTTGGAGTTATTTACCTTTTCCATTCACAAATTCTGTTTTTCAGGGAGTTGTTTTCTTTTTCCATTTTGTCAAATCTATCTTTTAATGGATTATATGCCTTTTCCAAATCCTCTTGAAAAGTTTTCATTTCCTTTCCCCAATTTTTTCTAGCCCTCTTTTAAAATCTTTTTAATTTCTTCTAGAAGAGCCTTGTATGATGGGGCTTCATCTGGAGATGATCTGCTTTTAGTCTTTTCAGGGTTTAAAATCTATTCTCTTTTACCATAAAAACTATCTATGGTCAGCATTTCCTTTGCCTTTTTACTTATTTTTTTAAGTTGGGATCTGCTTTTAGGGCTATGGAGGTTTTGTCCAAGCTTTCTCTACAAGTGGCAGTGAAGTAGAAGAAACTGTGCTGGATCAGTGCTGATTCACTCCCAGTGCTGGGTGGGCATGACCAGATTCAGTGAGACTGGTGCTTCTGGGTTCACTATTTACATTTTGTGTTTCTGTTGGATATTTTATAACTTCTCTGCTGATCTACTGGCTTGCAGCCAGGGTAGAGTAGCTGACACTGCTGTAGAATCCTCTTCCTATATTCTCTGCACTGTCCACCAGAATCTATACCCTGCCCGGAGCTACATAGTGTGCTGGCATCTGTGCTTGTCCTGATTGAGTCTGGCCATCTCCCTCCATGTCTGAACAAAACAAACTTTTTTCGGTGATCTTCAAAATTATCTTCTGCTGGTATTTTGTTGCATTCCCAATATTCATGGATTCTGCCAGTTCAGAACTAATTCATCGGCTGGATTTGGTAAGTAGCTGAGGGTCATAGGAGAAGATCAGAAAGAAGCGTGTGTTCTCTCTGCCATCTTGGCTCCACCCTCCCAATTTCTGGTTTTCTTTTTCAATATCCTCTTGCAAAAATTTCATTTTCTTTTTCCATTTTTCTTCTAACTCTCGTTTAAGATCTTTTTCTAATTTTTCCAAGAGAGCCTTGTGAAATGGGGACTAACTCATATCACCCTCTGGTGCTTCATCTGGAGCTGATTTGCCTTTAGGATCCTCAGGATTTGAGGTCTGTTCTTCTCTTTCTCCATAAAAGTTGTCTATTGTCATTTTTTGTTCATTGTTTTAAAGGTTGAGATCTGCTCTTGAGGTAAAGAGGTGACAGCCACTTTAGTTTGCCCTAGGACCGATACTATTAAGTGACTTCTGTTGCTGAGTAGGCATAGACAGGTCTCATGTTCTTCCAGGATTCAGTGGCTCACAATTTGCCTTTTGTATTTGCTTTTGGGTGTCTCATAGCAAATCTTCTGAACCACCAGCTTGCAACCAGGACAGAGCAGTCTGAGAGACTCACAGTGGATTCCCCACTGCACAGATACCACATGTGAAAAGATTTAGAAGAGCAGTGTGAGTGTGAGTAAACTATAAGAAGATTGGTACTCTATGCTCCAGCTAAAGTAGACGTCAAGCTTTTTCCTGACTTCACATATATATTGTCTCCCTAATAAAAATGCAAATACCTTGAGGAAAAATTCTGTCCACCATTTTGTATTTTTATCTCTAGCTTTTAGCACAGTGCTTAGCCCATAGTAAACTCTTAATAAGTGTGTTTCCTTTATTAATACATTCATATAAATCTATTATTCCCCATTCTTGGAATGAATTTTCTTTTCATGTTTGCTTAAAATACTTACTTTACTTTAAAGTTCAGCTTGAGTGTCAAACTCCTCTAAGATGCATTACCTGATTTCAAGTTAAAATCAGTGTTTTCTCCTTACTCAATTTTTAAAGCTTTTATCTAGACATCTTCTTTTTTTATTACTTTGTATTATACTTGTTTTTGCTGATCCTGACCTTTCCCTTCCCTCTTTCTCCCCTTCTTCCTCTCTAATTATAGTTTAATGAGGGAGACAACATGGAAACAGATCTTAAACTCCTTGAAAGAAAGGGTGATGATTTTATTTATCTTTCTTTCCTGAAGACTAGGAATGTATCTTGCACAGAATGAGTGTTTGTAAATATTTTATAAATTGAGTTAGAACACTAGTACTTACTGTGACTCCCAAGAATAAAGGACTGCCAATTGTCACTGTTAAAATCCAGTTTTTATTAATTTCATAAATTATGGAATGCTCACTTCCTCCAAAAGTTTGGGCATTTGCAAATAAGAATGGGATCGCTAAAGTCATTATTTTTGGCGGAAATAATTTCCTAATTGTATTGGTTTCTAGCATTTTTTTCATCATGTGCTATTTGAAATATCCTAAGAAACATTTCAATTAGTTTGGATAGGTTTATGACAGATAGAAGTGAAGATCAGAATGCATGGCTTTGAGGAAATTGTATAGTACTTTTCCTGATCCTAAGCTATTGCAAAAGCACAATTCTGTAATCCTAACCTTTCCCCAGTGATGCTGAATGGCTGGAAATATGGACACCACAAACTTGGAAGCAAATCACAATTTTAGATGACCCAAAGTTAATAGAAAAACGCATGAAGGTTATCAGTATCATATAATGGTTTATATGAGACAAGTGAGTAAAAGGTAAAGGACATAGAAAACTGGAAAAGAAAATTAATGGTCATGAAATTTGTATGACAAAAATGATGAGTAGCTAAAGCCTTATCAGTAGCCTTCTTGAGATGACAGAAGTATAGTTTCAGAATTGTAGGGGATCTTATAGTCATTTATTCTTTTTGGTCTCAGGACCCCTGTATATTAGGCAGCCCTGGAGTCAGGAAAACTTGAATTCAAACCTTTCTTCAGATACTTATTAGATGTGTGACTATAGGAAAGTCAATAAATCTCTGTCTTACTTTGCTCAACTCTAAAAAAGGAGTAATAGCAGTGCCTATATGCCAGGGTTGTTATGAGAATCAAATAGCATATTTGCAAAATGATTAGCACAGTGCTTGATATAGTAGACACCATGTACATGTTTATTCCTTTCGCTATAAAAATTATTGAGGACTAGGGCAGCTATGTGGTGCAGCACATGCAACACTGGCCCTGGAATCAAGAAGACCTGAGTTCAAATCTGGACTCAGATATTTAGTATTTGTGTGACCCTGGGCAACTAACTTTTTAAAATACTATTTTATTTTATAAATATATGTAAAGATAGTTTTCAACATTCATTTAGGTAAAATTTTTGTGTTCCAAATTTTTCTCCCTCCTTCCTTTACCATCCCTGCCCCAAGACAGCTAGCAATCTGATATAGGTTAAATATATGCAATTCTTTTAATCATATTTCCATATTTATCATGTTATGCAAGAAAAACTACAGAACAAAAGGTAAAGAATCAAGAAAGAAAAAAATCAAGCAAACCAACAACAATAAGAAAAGGTGAAAACATTCTGCTTCGATCCATATTCATCTCCATACCTCTCTCTCTGGATGCAGATGACATTTTTCATCCCAAGTCTATTGGTATAGCCTTGAATCACCTCTTCAATGAGAAGAGCCAAGTCATCACAGTTGATCATCAGATAATCTTGTTACTGTGAACACTGTTCTCTTGATTCTGCTCACTTCACTCAACACTCAGTTCATGTAAATTTTTCCAAACTCTTCTGAAATCAGTTTGCTCATCATTTCTTATACAACAATAATATTTCATTATTTGTATATCATAATTTATGCAGCCATTCCTCAAGTTATGGGCATCCACTCAATTTCCAGTTCCTCAAATACAAAAATAGCTGCTACAAACATTTTTGTACATATCATGCCCATTTTAGAGATAAGGAAATTAAGTCTCAGAGAAATTAAGTAAAAGTTGACTATAATCACACAACTATGTTAGTATCAGAGAGGAGGTTTAAATCCAGCTGCTTTTAATGCCAAATCCAGAACTCCACTCACTATATTATATTGCTACTGCCAAGCAATAAGATCACAAATTGTTTGTATGCCATTAGTGGTTTTCTGGAGGTAGCTAGGCAGCTCAGTGGATGGAATTGGACATGTAGTCAGATAGATCTAAATTCAAATACTGCCTCAAACACTCTCTGTGTGATCCTAAACAAGTCATTTAGCCTCTATTTTTTCCCTCATCTGTAAAATGAAAATGACATTATGACCTACCTCCCAGGGCTGTTGTGAGGGCTCAAATGAGATAATATGCTTTAAATGCTTTATACACCTTAGAATGCTATATAAATTCTAGCTATCATCATCATTATCACTCTTAACTTTTCTACAACGCAGATAAACCAACATCCTGATTAATAAGTGCTGGTGATTCTTTCCTAATGTTTGTTTAGCATCCTGCTTTGCCACTCATTTATACTAAAATGATGATAATGATAGCAAATATCCATTTATTTAGAATGTTTGCAAAACACAGTCTTGTTTCAATTAATGTTCTGATTAACCAAGAGTTGCCAAGATAAATAACTAACCTTGGATCATACATTTTCAAAATGATGGAGTAAAAAAGAAATATTTCTCAACCAAAAATATTGATAAACATAATGTAATTCTTTTGATGACTCATATTGCATAATGTAGGACCTTGCACACAGTGTAGCATGCAATAAATATTTGTTGATTTGATTTGATTCAAAAATGCTTTGGGTATTATGCACATCTATCATTGCTGTATAAAATCTGAGGAGGAATTGAGGGGAGGAAGGATAATAGGCTTTTTGAGCTTTTAGCTAATTGGATTCTATGGAAGAAGAATTTTAGTGTAACAATGCAAATGACATAATTAGTCATGGAGACAAATCAGATTTTCTTATGCATATTACAGGCCTGAACCAGACTTGTGTTCTTAGCCAGGTTATTTAAACTTTTTTACCCTTATTTTCTCCTGTAAAATAAATATGTAGTCCCTAACATTGTTAAAAATATATTAACTAGTGCCTAGATTCAGAGAAGGAATAGCTAGGTGGTGCTGTTCGTAGAGTGCTGGGTCTGAAGTGAGGAAGAAAGACTCATTTTCCTAAGTTCAAATCTGACTTAAGACATTTACTACCTGTGTGACTCTGGACATATAAATAGCTCTATTTGTCTCGGTTCCTTATCTACTCCCCAAAACATCCCAAATGGACTCATGAAGAGTTGGACATGATTAAAATGTCTCAACAGCAAAAAATGCACAATAGTTGGTAGGGTTTCATATTTTACACAGATCTAAGCAATAATACATGTCATTTGTATGTGCCAAATGATTAAACCTTTGTATTTTCCAATGGACCCATTACTTAGGTGAGTGAAGAGGGTAGTATAGGTAAGAATATAAGTGAAAAATAAGAGGTAGGAATGTCACAATTGTCTTATTTCACTTAGGTAATAAATATATTGTTGTTAGAATCCAGGCTTCCTGACTTCCAGTCTATGCTCTTTCCATCATACCTATATTAAAGTCTATCAGTGTTCAGCAGTTGGTATTTTCTGTGTTTGACATTAAGAAATGGGCAAATCTAGGGGAGGGGTGCAGGGAAGGAGGAGAAAAGTTGGAACAGAAGGTTTTGCAAGGGTCAGTGTTGAAAAATTACCCATGCATATGTTTTGTCAATAAAAAGCTATGATAAGATTTTTAAAATGGGCAAGAGATCTTGTTTAGAATATTATATTTATAGATATAGATTTAGATAGATACCTATATCTATCTATCTATATACATATATATATGGCTATATATGAAGAGAGAGACAGAAAGAGAATGTTAGATAATGTTAAAACATTAGAGAATGTAGAATACTAGATCTGTTAGGGATCCTAGAGATCATAGGAAGAAACAACATATAGGAGATTTTGCTGTAAACCAGATAGGAAGGATCTTTGGTTGTCTGGGTGGAGTAGATGATAATTCCTCCTCTTTAATGTTATTTCCATTGATAAACCATTTCTGACATTAAATCTTGTGACAGGATGTTGGTGACGAGCATTTTTTGCATTATGCAAAACATTTCATGAATCTTTGCAACCAACAAAAACTAGAGTGAATATATAATTTCAATGATAGAGGGAACTGGTTATGAGGACACTCTTTATGCCTGCTCTGCAATGTATAGTCTTAGAAAGTTGTCGGCGGCACTGAAAAGTTCCCTCAGAATCACATCACTAGTAGCATAGCTATGTATGTATACCCACTGAGACAACAACTATGTACAAACTCAATTTGCATCATCTCAGACCATAACAGCACCTTGTTCCCTATCTGGAAGAACATGGCTCCCTGGTGGACTGTATGGATTGCAGAAGCACTCCCAGTATCCAGGCAAACTCTTAGGGTACAAGGACCCAAAAATGAATGTTCAATGAAGCTTATAAAATCATAAAATTATAAAATTATAGATCCAGAACTGAAAGGGATTTATGAAGCCATGTTCAATTATCTTTTCTTCAAGTTGTTCTCAACAAGAAGAGATGGTTTTTATTGGGCTTCATTTGAATCCTGGGCCTTACTCTTTTTATATGATTTTTCTTAATAATTAAAACTTAGAGAAGACAACATCCCCATGCACACACATACGCAATGTTTAGCTAATGAGTCAGCTCAAGCATGAATCCATTGCTCAGATCCCCCAAATAGCGTTTCATTTAAATTTAAATGCTTCCTAGGGGCATTACAGAACCATAAAGGGATTTTCATCATGAAACATTAGCATATATTTTGCTTTAGATTACATTTTGAAACTAGCTAAATTAAATGACTCAGAGACAATGTGGTGGAAGAGAATGAGACCTGGATTGGGGGTTGCAGAACCTGGGTCTGAATCCAGATCTAAAGGAAATTTATACTTATATGATCTTGGACAAGTCACCACTCCTAAGTCCTCAGTTTTTTCCTCTGTAAAATGAAGGGGAGGGACAGCTAGGTGGCACAGTGAATAGAACAATTTGCCTTAGAACTCAGAGGACTCGAATCCAAATCTAATACTTCTAGCTGAGTGACTCAAAAATAAAATGAGGGGATTTTTGTCAATTAATCAACAAATATTCATTAAACATATATATATATATATATATATATATATACACATATAATACATATTATACATAAACAGTGCAGGCATTGGGGAAACAATGACAAAAAAAATAGTCTTTTAAAAAAATTTCTTTGTAGTCACAGAATCATAGAATAGGGGTCACCTATTAAGCTGATTCATTTTATTGAAGAATCTCAAGCCAAGAAAGATTAAGAAGTTTGCCCCAAATCCCATAATTGTTTCTTAACAGACAGGATTCAAACCTAGAATTTATAATTTTAGGCTATATATTTTTTTTTCACTAAAGGAGCCTACAGTGTATTGAGAACTGAACTAGAGACTTCAAAGATCTCTTCTAGCTTTAAATCTTCTGAATAGATATTAGTTACATAAGAATTTTTTTAAGAAATAAATTTACAAGGTTATAATTTTGTGTTCTATTTTTGAATTTATTTGGTCCAGATCCCACAAAATCAATTTTATTGTTGTTTTTCAGTTATTTAAGTCATGTCTGACTCTTTATTAGACATTTGGTAATTTCTTGGAAAGATACTGCAATAGTTTTCTATTTCCTTCTCCAGATAATATAGATGAGGAAAATGAGGCAAATAGAGTTAAATGATTCATCCAAGGTCACACTGCTAGCAAGTATCTGAAGTCATATTTGAACTCAAGTTTCCTGACCAGTCACAGAGATCTTTCCACCTCTGGAATAACTTAACTTTTTTTCAGGGCCCCAGGGCACTAAACAGTAAAATTTTTAGTCTATGAAATAGTAATCAAAAGACCTGGAAAGTTGATCCACTTTCTTGTTATTTTAATAGTATTTTATTTTTACAAATACATGCAAAGATAATTTTCAGGATTCATTATTTTGCAGAACCTTTTGTTCCAAATTTTTCTACCAGAAAAAAAATTTTTTTCACTTCACAAAGAACTTCCCTTCCCCTTATTTTCCTTCTCCTTCCTTTTCTCTTTCCTCTTCCCTTTTCCCTTTCCTCTTCCCTTTTCCCCTTCCCTTTCCCCCTTCCCTTTTCTCTTTCCTTTCTCTTTGTCCCCTTCCCTTTTTCTTTCCCTTTTCCCTTTCCCCTTCCCTTTCTATCTTCTCTTTTCCCCAGTCACTTCCCCTTTTCCCTTCCCCTTTCCTTTCCCATTCTCCTTCCCTGTTCCCCTTCCCTTTTCTCTTCTCTTTTCCTCTTCCCCCTTCCCTTTCTTTTCCTTCTTTTCTTTTTGGCTCCTATTTCCATCACTGTTCCTTAGCACAGTGTCTGGCACAGAGTAAGCACTTAATAAACACTATATCCAATTGTTTATCTGTCCGTCATCCTACTGTCTTCATAAGGTTGTACAAAACTTGCTATAAAACTTAAGTTATTTTTAAAACGTGAGGTTTAATTATTACCAACGAACACATAGTTTTTGGATCATGAGATAATAGAGTTAAAGCCAGAAGGACCTTAGAGATCATTTGGTCTTAACCCCCTCATTTTATAGAAGAGGAAACAAATTGCCTATGGTCACAGAAGACTTCCTTATGTAAAGGTATCTTTTGAAAAAAAGCAGGTCTCCTCCCAGCAGATGGAGGATTTGTTAAAGAGATGCTGGCACTTTTTAAACCAGCAGCAAATAGAGAGCTTGGGGAGAAGCCAAGAAGACCTAATGAAATTCCTCTTTTAATATGAAGAGTTTTATCATTCTTTATCCAAGAATTTACTGTTAGTAGAAGAGACAAAATAGAAGTTACTGGCTGATCTTCTGAACCTCACAATCCTGAACAAATAAGCTGTTTAAGAAATTATATGATACAGGCTGCTTCATTCAGATAAAAATTTTGTTTAACAAATAAAACATTAATTTAACCCCTTATTTAACTATAAGCAACTGTGATAGATATCAGTGAGGCAATGGAATTACTCTAAATTTAATTCATTTAAGCAAACATTTTTTAAATGCTTATTATATGCCAGACTTTGGGTTAGGCAGTGAAGATTCAAAGATAAAAATGCAATTCCCTGCCCTCGAGGATCTTATGTGCTCCTGGAAGGTCATAATTATTATAGCAGTAAGCAAATACAAAGCATATATAAAATAATCCACAATTATTTCAATATATATTTTGTGCATATATATGCACATTGTCTCCTCAGAATGCAAACTTCCTGAGGATAGGATTTATTTTATTTTTGTCTTAGTATCAGCAAAGAGAAACACAGCTCCTAGCACATTGTACACACTTAAATGATTGCTGATTGGTATATTAATTAAAGAGAGAGTGCTAATTCCAGAGAGGAATCTCAAATAGTAGGTAGCACTTGAACTGGACTTTTAAGGAAATAGGGGATTCTAATACCACTACAAAATCAAGAAAGAAAGCAAACTTTTCTTGATAAGGTATTAATTTTGATCCCTTTTTGGTGTGAATGACACTCTACCCTACCGTAGGGTTTTAGGTGTTTTTGTTTTTGTTTTTTTAATGCCTATACAGTATATGTAATTCTGAAGCCATTAAAATATCAAAAGGGACTGCATATCTTGCTTCCCATCCTCCTCCCCACATCAAGACTGATGTGGAAATATGTTTTGCATGACTTCATATGTATAATGTATATTATATATCTTGCTTTCTCAAGGTAGGTGAAGGGGGAGAGGAAAAGAGAATTTGGAAATGAATATAAAATTTTAAAAATTAATAATAATTTTAAAGGATAGAACAGTTTTGTGAAGAATGAATTAGCTTCTGAGTCTAGAAGACCTAGGTCTTCCATCTTTGATACCTACTGACTGTTTATTTAACCTGTGTATGAGAGGGTAAATAAATGGACCTCTCAGTTAATAAATTAACTCTCTAATACTATAAGTTGTGGGTGTAAATCTACATCTGTAGAGAAAAAAATTCCTTGGGAGTTGCCCAGATTTTCCACTTTGAATCTACAACTCTACCTTAAACTTAACAGAATTAGATGCCCCCAGACCCAGTACTGCCTTTCAATCTTTTCTAGCTTCTTTTTTAGTCTTTCCCCACTAAATTGTAAGTTCCTAGAGAGCAAGAATTCACTTTTTTCTTATTTGTATACACAGTGCTTAATGTAGTACCTGGCATATAATAAATAGGTGTTTATTAAATGTTTAGTGAACTGAATTGAATTGACATCATACTTCCTCTCATTATAAAATATATCAATTTTCCTTTTTCTTTTTCTATCTTCCTAAGTTTCTCTTCCCCTTAATCTTTGACAATTCACCTTGAAATGTTTATTTATAGGCAAATACTATGACCACTGATTTTAAAAATTTCTTATAATCAAGAAAATTTTGTAAAGTATAATTTTAAACAATTGTTTCTAGAAGGAAAAAGGGAATCCATAAAAAGGCAACATTATTAATGAAGAGATACAATGTAGGGGTATAGCTAGGCAATGAGATTTTATCATATGGTTTGCAGAGTCAGTTTCAGAACAGTAAGAGCATATATCTCTTTTTATAAAATGAAGAGGAATTCCCCAAAGATAGGAAATGAGTGGAGACTTCTACAACATTATTTCTTTTATATGAGGCTATTCATTATAGTGGTGTTAGTGGTAAGATGCAAGACACATACATAAAAAATAAGAAGAAATAATTTATGGATTCTACTAGCTCCCTCAGCTTCATATGTCTTTATCTTGGGAATTTGTTTTTCACTTCTCATTCTTGATTTACTTCCCTTATCTTCTAATTGTGATTTTGTTGTAATTTTGTGTTATTTAGAGTCTCCTTTCCCCAAATATTTTAAAAACATAATTTATAAAATTGAAAAATATTAATTTAGAAGTGATCACTTTCATTATCTAATGCATGCTCCTTCCAAATATGCGATGCAAAGAGTTGGAGATTTACTGTGAGATAGGGAGACTGGAAGGATGGTGGTTCCCCCAACCAGAAAAGAGGAAATTTGGAAAATAAATTGGGTTCTATATTTTCCTGCACCATTATGCCCTCCCTCTCCTCTCTTGCTCCTACCTTGAGGAAAATAATCCTTCATGGCAAAAACTTCCACTTTTTTTCATTTATCCAGAGGTGTACTGATAAATGTTTAACAATTAATTCTCCAAAAAGTGCCTATGACACATTTTAAAGTTTAATCCGCAGCTTTATCTTCTAGACAAATATCTATATTTGCATATGTATATATATATGTGTGTGTGTGTGTATATGGATGTGTATGTACAAATACACATCCAGCCCTTATTTCTTCTCAACTCCAATTCCACATAAATGATTGAACATATCTATTTGGGTGTCCCTTAAATACTTTAAACTGAATATATCCAAAAGAAGACTCATTATCTTCTCCTTATGCTCTATTTTTTTCCTTAACTTTTTGAGTTCTGTATACTGTTATCTTTATAATCTCAGCATTCTCCTCCATTCTTCACTTTTTCTTTACTTTCCCCACATCCAATTAGCTGCCAAGTCTTGTTGATTTTGTTTTCACAACATATCTCACATATTTTCTTATTCCCCCTTACAAAGCCACAGTCTTTAGTTCAGCCTCACATCTGATCTGGTTCAGTACTTTCCTAATTGGTCTCTTCCTCCAGTTTCTCCCTTCTCCAATTAACTGCCATATTGCTTCCATTTTGTTATTCTCAAATTATAGATCTGAACATATAAGGAGAATCATTGGCTTGCCTTAGCCTCTAGGATAAAATACAAACTCTTATGTTTGGTACCAAAGATACCTTCACAATATGATTCCAACTTATCTTCTATAATGCTTACAAATTACTTCTTCTTATGTACTCTTATTTTTCAACCAAACTGTCCTCCTTAGTGTTCCCCATGGACAACATTTCGTCTCTTGCACTTGTGTTTTTGTACAGATGTGCCCCATGCTTGAAATGCTTTTGAGAAAACTCATCTCTTGTAGAATCATTAGCTTCCTCCAAATCATAGCCTTCTCTATTAGTGGTTTCTTTTTACCCTTAAATCACTTTTTACTTACTCTATATACTGTTTGTGTATATTTATCTATGTATATATTCTTTCCTCCAGCAAAATGTAAGCTTCTGAGGATAACAATTGTCTAAATTTTGTCTTTGTAATATTTTTCAAGTCCAGCACATAATAGGTGGATAATGCATACTTTTGAGTTGAATAGGTATTAATCCAGTAGGTTGTACAAAATGGCAATAATAAACATGGGTAAAATTTGTATAGCATTTTGGAGTTGTAAAATGCTTTCTACAAATCTCATTTATTCCCACATCTACTACATCTAGATTCTGATTAGAATATTTCATGATGATGATGATGTTATATGATTTCAATTTCCTACTATTCAAAGCTATAATTATTTAAAACATAGTCATTAGATTTAGAGTCCAATGGAAATATGTAGTATGAATTCAAATCCATAACGTCTTCATAGAATTCATTATTTGCACTAATTGGGACTTAGGCAGAAGAGGTATTTTCTCTATTTTATAGATGAGGAAAATGAAAGTCAGGGAAGTTGGGATTTTCCCAATATCATGGGACTACTGAGGCATAGAAACAATTTTACCCCTGATCTTCCACTTGTGATGTAGACTAGTAGTCTTTCTACTAAACCATGTAAATTCTCTATATTTTACATTTCTTGCCACTGGACCCAGATGGCTCTGGAGGGGAAAGTAAGCCAGATGACCTTGCATGGCTCTCCCTCACTTAAATGCAATTCACTTGCATATAATGGCATTCCCTCCCTGAAATTATGGTCCTTTTTAAGAACTAAGGATAAACAATAACTTCTGTGAGGTTATGACCTGAAATTGGCCAGTTTGAAGATTCCTTCCCTTCCTTCCTTTCTTCCTTCCTTCCTTCTTTGCCTTAAACCAAAACCAATCTGATTCTAATTTTCTTTCTTTCTTTCTTTCTTTCTTTCTTTCTTTTCTTTCTTTCTTTCTTTCTTTCTTTCTTTCTTTCTTTCTTTTTCTTTCTTTCTTCCTTTTTCTTTCTTCCTTTTTCTTTCTTTCTTTTTCTTTCTTTCTTTCTTTCTTTCTTTCTTTCTTTCTTTCTTTCTTTTTCTCTTTCTTTTCTTTCTTTCTTTCTTTCTTTCTTCCTTCCTTCCTTCCTTCCTTCCTTCCTTCCTTCCTTCCTTCCTTCCTTCCTTCCTTCCTTCCTTCCTTCCTTCCTTCCTTCCTTCCTTCCTTCCTTCCTTCCTTCCTTCCTTCCTTCCTTCCTTCCTTCCTTCCTTCCTTTCTTTCTTTCTTTCTTTCTTTCTTTCTTCTTTCTTTCTTTTCTTTCTTTCTTTCTTTCTTTCTTTCTTTCTTTCTTTCTTTCTTTCTTTCTTTCTTTTTCTTTTCCTTTCTTTCTTTTCCTTTCTTTCTTTCTTTCTTTTCCCTTCTTTCTTTCCTTCCTTCCTCCTTCTTCACCTCAAATCAAAAATAATCTGATTCTAATTGCCCACCATTAGATCCTAGACCAAGGTCAGTGTTTGGATCCTGATTGATTCAGATTAAATGTAAATAGCAGTTGTTTTTTTCTGTTTTGGCCAGAAACCCTTCCTGCTTTCTTTCTTTCTTTATTTTTGGGCTAGGTGAAAGGAGATTCTTTGCCTAAATTGCTACCACCTTAATCACTGAGTGGGTGGGGCCTCAGTCAAACTGAGACTGTTGAAGCCTTTATCTTAAAAAGACCAAGGTCTCCCATTTCATCTTGAGCCATCTCCAATTATCTTGATCTATATCTTACCACTGGACCCAGATGGTTCTGGAAGGGAAAGTGAGGCAGGTGACCTTGCATGACCCTTTCTCATTTAAATCATTATACTTGCATATCATAACAGCATCTCCTCCGTGGTGTAGAGGACAAACAACATAATGGATTATGACTTCAGAGCTATTTGCGTCCATAATATCATTTGATCTTCACAACAAAGCTCACAACAAGCCTATGAGTTCAAGGAGGAACATGTTCATTTAAAAGATGAGAAAACTGAGCCTCCACAAGAGACTTAAATTTGCCTCAACAAGAGACAAAAATTTAGGGAGGAGAACTTGGACTTAAATGTTATTTCAAATTCAAACTCCAAGTCTAGTGTTTTCCATGTTTAGTTTTTTTTTACTAGGATCAATGTACCAGAATAAATACTTTGTATCCTAGTTCCCAGAAAATGGAGAATGGATGAAAATATACCCATTCTTTTTAAGGATTATTTTAGAAGCCAATGTTTATGCTTGTTGCCAATATATCACATGAAAACTTCAGGTATAAAAGGGATATATTTCTTTTGCCAAGTGATAATAAACATCATAAAGAAGAAAATTACCAAACAGTGTTTTTTTTTCCTACCAAAATAATCATACATAAAAGAAATTAAGCTTTTCCTTCTGGAGAAAGGTACAATTAGAAAGTAGGGAAACAATATTGGGGCCCATGACTAAATCTTTACAGGAATACGTCAGTTTTGCAAAGCAAATACATAAAGTGGCTGCTGTTTTAATGTGTTATGCAATGGGGCTTGCTCCTTTCTGGATTTCTAGATTTGATCCAGCAGTATATTTATATTCCATGGAACAATTTCCTTATAAGGGTAATGTACCATGAACATACCAAATGAAAGGAAAGCCTGTACCTTTCAAAGTATGTGGAAAAAAAGATGCCATCTTTGTCCATTAGTTTTTCTTAGACTTTACATCTACATGATTCATTGTTTTTATTTTTTATATCCTAAGAAATTACATTTTTTTTCATCTAAGTGGAAAGACTTTTCTATTCATTCATCTATTTTGGGATACACTGCTGAATCTAGAATCAAGATTTAAGTTCCAAATCCCTTGTTTAGCACTGTTTTTAACTAAGTCTTATCTGTGTCTGAGCCCCTGGGCACCGAGATGATACGTGCCATAAAATCCATAGAGAAATATGTAGGAGTTTTGGAGACCAAAGTCACTGAAAGACAAATGACCAAGTGATTCATTGTTAGTCCCTTGTCAGGCATTGTAATGGTTCATGTCTCTAAGATCTTTCAAATAAAACCTTTACCATCTGCAAGCAAGTGCGAGGTCAAATGACTGTCTGGTACTAATCCTCCCAAGAAATACAAACTAACCCAAACACCAGCAGTGCTAGATTTCATGTGGCGTGAGAGAAAAATTGGCCCCTGATTCTTTAATAAAGAACACTATAAAAAAGAATCTGGTAAACAACTTGGAAACTCTTCCCTTCCATTTGTGTCTGGTTGAATTTAATCAGAATGATTACTACATTTAACTACTTGTTAGAATTATATATTTAGGCTGAATACAGGACCCCTAGACAATTGTTGAATTCCAGAAGTTCAATGATAAGAAAAACAAGTTTTAGGTTGGTTGAATTTTTATTTCACTTTCTTTCATTCTTGATTCTTGTGAGATAGTGAGGATATAAACTGAAAATCAGGGTAGACATAACTGAGGCTCATCTGGATTTTTTTTAATATTTCCTGATTAAAATTAAAAGCAGGCTATTGCAAAGCTATTATTATTCCTATAAGGAATTCATCTTGTATAGTTTCTGGCAAATAGTAAGCATTCAACAAATACTTGTTGATTTGATTGATTGGTTGTTCCATTTCCATCATGCTCCCTTTTGCTTTCCATACAGATTTCAGATTATACAACTTTGGTTCCAAATCTCAGTATACACACCAATACCTTTACTATTCCTGGTGTATAAACACACTCTCTAAATGTTGAATCAAGTGATTTCCTCTGTTATCATATTGAGGTTGAACTTCTATAAGCATTTATGTGTTTGGGATGGACATCCATAAGTAGGATGTTGTAAGGCTTCAAGTGACTTTGTGGTTTCAGCACATCGCTTTATTGGGATGTGTGGTTGGATGACTTTTCCACAAAACCAAAAGTCAGTTTCTACAAGTATCCTGATGAAAGGGGAAGGGACAACTTTAAGACACAGTCATGTCCTTCCATAGATGTCAAAGTCATTAACAGTCTCATCTAATAAAAAATGTAAAGTGATAACTTTACCACTTCCTCCATTTTCCCTAAAGTCTCCTCTCTTCTTCAGCCAATTCTATTTACACAAAATACCTAGACAACTTTTTAAAATTTCAAGACTTGTTCACACTCTTAAAATTATTAGGGGTCCCCAAAGTTTTCTTATTTTTGTGAACTGTATTTATTGATTTTTACCCTTTTAAAAAGTAAGACTATCATTAAAATTTGTTTAAAAAAAGTTTTTATAAATTCATTTCAAAAGAATAATAAACCTGTTACATGTTAGTATAAGTATCATATTTATATATGATATGAAACCATGTTTTCCAAAACAAAAAACATTTAAATGAGAAAAGTGTTATTGATTATATATTTTTGAGAATCTCTTTCCCATCTGCCTTAACATAATATAGCTGGATTCTCTATTTGCTTCTTCATTCAATTTGTTGTGATATATTGATATGTTTTGATTTGTTGTGAGAAGGATTTGGTTCCACACAGACATGTAGTTAGGAAAATGGAATATTTTAAAAGGTGACTGATATTTTAACATTATTATGAAAATAAATTGACCCCAAGGATCCTCTTAAAATGTTTTGAGGACCCTAATTACCTGTGGATCATAATTAGAGAATTGCTTATATAGAAGAAACCAAATAATTGGAAGGTTGATCTGATATGTAATTTTTAAACTATTTATTATGTTATGTAAAGTCAACTTTATCCTCCTTGTTCCCTCCTATTGCTCTTTTTCTGAAGCCTTCCTTCAGATCATACCACCTATACTTAGGTTAACTTTCTACTTCTTCAAGTTTTCTTTTCAAGAAGCACTTATTAAGCATCTACTGTGTGAATAAAAAGGCAATAATGAAACAATCTCTGTCCTGAAGAAGCTGCCATTCAATTATCAAAGAATATACTATACATACATATAAGTATATACATCATAAATACAATGTACAATCAATCAGGAGGCATTTATTAAACACCTACTGTAAGGCATTAAGAATACAAAGACAATACAATGAAACACTCATAAAATTTATATTCCATCAGGAGGGACAAAATATACCTGTGTGAGTATAAATAAAATATATTCAAAATTGGGATTGAGACTGGACCTACGATTTCTTTGTTAAGAACTTCCGCTACCAATATAGACTGGCAATTTCTCTGCAACTTATAGTCTTAGAGAGTTGCCTGAGGAAATGAGAGGTTGGAATTTGCCCAAGGTTTAAACAGATAGTGTTTTGGAGGTGATACCTGAATCCATAAGTACTAGACCAGCTCTCTACCCACTACACCACTCTACCTCTCAATACATAAATATAAGGTTAGTTTTTGCTGCATATGAAGCCAAGATTATACTTAAAAGATGTGGAAGATCTTCTGAAGTATGACTATTATAGTCAGTGAAATAGATATTTAGAATACTTGGTATCTATATATATATTTATATATGTATGTATATACATGTATAATTTTTTAAATTTCACATACAGAAAATTTTAATTTTTTAATTGAGTTTCAATTCCTCATTTCCTACTTCCTTAAAATAATTTTAATAATATATGTTATATATGTAAAATGTATGGGATTGCCTGTCATCAAGGGGAGGGAGTAGAGGGAGGGAGGGGATAATTTAGAAAAATGAATACAAGGGATAATATTATAAAAAAATTACTCATGCATATATACTGTGAAAAAAACTATAAATAAAAAAAGCTTAAAAATAAATAAATAAATAATATATGTTATATAAACACATAGACATTTTGAATGACTTGATTATTCCACTGATTTACATAGAGCATCTATACAAATTGGATCTATGGTGACATCAAGGAGAAGGAGAAAGGAGATCAGAATCTGACAGTAATGTCACCTTGAGAAATAGTGCAGTACCCAAGAACTTAAAATCCCCACTCTCCAGATAAATTCCCATTCTTCAGATATGTGTCATTTAACAGGTATTAAATTGATCAAAACATTATTGAGTTTTCTGATCAATAGCCTTAAGTTTGTACAGTATATGAATTTAAATTTTAGTACAACGATTAATTGGAATGTGACAAAATAGATCTTTCTATAGTATATTAAGCCAATATATTCTCTGATTAGGGGGGAAAAAAAAAGATTTATCATTAAAAACACTGAACTGGATGGGAACTCCAAATGATTCTTTAGGACAGTTTCTTGATTTTAAGAAGGTTTAAGAATGACTAAGCTATCCAGGCAACTTAATGTCTGTTCTTTTCTCATAGATATTCCATATGAGTATTCTGCAGCTTCATTTGGCAATCCATCCTAGTATTTTATCACTCTCATTAAAAGGTCTTGCCTGTGTCCAAGGAAAGCCTCTTTGACTTTCATAACCCATTTCCTCAAAGAAGATAGAAAATATATGCTTGATAAAGTTCATTAAGAAAAAACTTATTTGAAATCAGTAATGAGGTTAGAAGTCTGCCAGTAACATGGCAGAGTGACATCAGAAAGAATCCAGTTTAAGACCTACCTCTGACACATCTGGGCTGTTTAAGCCTTACAAAGTCACTTGACCTCACAATGTCCCCAGGCAGCTCTCTAAGGCTATAAATCACAGACAAGCTTCCAATATGTACTAATGAATAAATTTCCATCATGGGAATTTCTCCCGTAGATATAATCACAGGTTTGGGTAATACCAAAACAAAACAAAATAGCCCAGAATTAATGTAAGACATTTGAAATCTAGGACTGCTTTTTATTTTGTTCTTTATTTGACACTGTCCTCATCTTCATCCCACCCCATCATTCCACTTGTCACTGGTGTTTTCCTCCCTAGAACACCATTTTGAGAAGGACTCTAATCATGCAAAGAAGTGAGGTGAAATATGGTTGGAGGAGAATGACTCAGTATTACCTTAGTTCTTTCCAAATTTCATGTCCTTCTCTTTGCTTGTCCCATTGCTTACAATTTAGCTAGCACCAATTCTTCTTCCCATCAACACTTTATAGTATTTCTATAGTTGTCAACGTCTTCCATTACCAAGTAAATACTTTGAGGGTAGTCTCTATTTATCCTCTGCTCTGTGTGTGTCTCTCTTTCTATTTGTCTCTCTTCATGTCTGTCTCTGTCTCTCTTTCTGTCTGTCTCTGTCTTTCTGTTTTCCCCCCTTTCTGTCCTTCTGTCTCTTTCTCTCTATATAACAGATAAGTTATTTCATTTGAGAGAACTTTACCCCTGGAATACCAATGAAGTTACAAATTTAGACCAAAACTCTTCTTTCCAAAGTGCCCTTCCAAAAATAAGGATTTGGAGGTATCCCTAGTTCTTCTATTGGTCATCAATTCTCTTCCAGGAGTTTCAGTAACACATTATAAAAAAGGATTAACTTTTTTTCTCTTTTCCCAGATCTTCAATAAGATCCATGTCTTAAATACATGAGAACTGATGTGCTTAAAATAATTGCTGTGCTTTACCTTTGCTTATGGTATGCATCCAGGAGAGGTAATTCAAAAAGCTGAGTCCATTGGAGATAAATTGTATTCTTTCATTCATTTACACTTAATGCGAATATTTCCCAGCTTTCTTGGCCCAAATAATGTACCATGTTATTTCCCTGCCATCTTCAAGACTCATTAGATCAGCAATCTTCAGATCAAGTGACCACTGGAGAATTTACCCTCTGGACCATGGAGGGACTTGGCCTCTGGGCTCCTCCTTTTAATTTGTTGCTTCAATATTGCTTCTAAGGTTTCTTGGAGACTTACCTGTCTTTAGCTTAAACCCTTTTCATTCCTTGAGAATTTTTCATATCATTTTAAAAATTTCCCATTTAACCAAACCACAGTTCAATAGAGGCAATGTTTAGAAGACCAGGATAAAAATCCAGAAGATCTGAGTTCAAATTTGGTGTTGGCACATACTGTCCATGTGACCATGGACAAATTACTTAACTTATCCATTCCCCATGAAACTCTTCAAAGGTATAAGTTATTTTAAAAATTGCCAACCTGTAACAGTGGAGGGAATTATCACAGAACAGCAGCGAGACCCATTGGACTCACAAATCTGGCCAAAATTAGACCAGTAAAGTTTAACAGAAATAGGAATTTTTACATTTACATTTTTTGTCAAAAACTAAGTTAATGTCTCTGTCACAAAGGTTATAAATGACAGGTGGAATGAGATTTCAGGTCTTCAAGGTCTCAGTTTGCGTTCCTTTTTTTTTTTACATGCCACTTTATTCCATTGCTTACTTTTATACCTCTCTCTGTGTGTCTGTGTGTCTTTCCCTTTGTCTCTCTGTATCTCTCTTTTTATGTGTCTCTGTCTCTATAGTATACCCTTAATTTGTATATGAACCTCTCTCAAAAGGGAAAGAACTATTTCCAGAGATAGTGAGCTTCTTGATTGTGAAGGTCTTCCAGGAGAGGATGTGTCTCTAGTGTCACTGAGGAGATTCAGGTTTCAGTGAGGGCTAAATTAGAATGCTTTTCTGTTGCATTTTGGAACCTGAGAATCTATGCTTCTGATACACCCAAGCTCATCGTAAAATATTTCATGCTTTTAAATTTTAAGAACTGTGATTATTGGTATGGAAAAGAAACTCTATATAAGACAAATATAGACTTCACAAGATTGTCTGGAAAAATATCTGGGGCTTAGTGCCATGGTAGTCCAATATGAGTCTATAATGTGATATGGCTGATAAAATAATATAATATTAGATCATATAGAGAAGTGTAGATTCCACGAAAAATAAGATGGTAGATCGATCAGACCTCACATCTGAAATATTATGCTCAGTTCTGGGTACCACAATTTATGGAAGGTCCATCAATAAAGAATAGACAAAGAAGGGTAACTATAATAATGAAGGATTTTCAGGCTCATGCCATATGGAGAGTGGTTAAAGAAACAAAGAATGCTTAGTCTAATGAGAAAAAAAAAGACATGGAAGATACTTGATAGTTCTGAATCTTTTAAAAAAGAAATTTTTAAAAAATTTAGATCATACTATCTACTCCCAGGAACATCTATTTCTACCTGTGAGTGAATTTTAATGTGGCTAATTCATCATTTTGCTTGATATTTATTATCTTAGTATTTATTATCATTTAAGGGTGGATCCCTTTTCCTGCATTGCTTTCCTCCCACTTCCCCACAAGATGCCAGTTTTGCTGGATTGGCAATATGTACTGTTAAAAACAGCCATTTAATCTTTCTCCAACATATCCTCTGCTGAGCTGCAGTTAAAAGATAAGGCCCTCCAGAACAGAACATTGGTATTCAAGAATCTTCCAAGGACATGCTTTCCTTCAAATCCCTGGTAAAGCATCTTAGATCAAAATGAAAATAAACTGCTCTGCCTAGTGCCCTGCCTGCTCTTTATTCCACAAAAGCAAAGAGAAATACCTTTTTTAAATATGCCCGGTCAGGTGCTATCATTAACAAATTTCCCATAAAGACTTAAAGCAAATATCACCTTTCCATCTCTCTACCCCTTACCCCTGCCAATTAACTTAAAAGTAAGCTGAGAGCTTTCAATCTGTGACCAGCATATTTTAAAAGTTGTGTATATTTGGAACAGCAGATGATAGTTAATAACTGAAGCATAACTGCAACCAGACTCAGCAGCTGGTTTTGATACAAGGTAAGTTAGAAGCCTTTTCAGGGAGAAATCATTGATTTATCATTTTATGAGCAATATTTTTTGTTTTAACATCACTTTCATTTATGAATATATTCCCTCTTTCCCAAGCCAATGAACCTTCTCTTGCAATAAAGAATAAAAAAAAATAAGAAAAAAGTTTAGAAAACTTAACTAAAATTTAATTTAAATGATTTAACTTACTGAGTCTGTTATTATAAACAATGTTCTATACTCATGGTCTCCATCTTTGCAAAGAGAGGCTGGGAAAGTATACTTTTTCTCATTTGCTTCAGGGCCAAGATTGGTCATTATTACTTAAATTCTTATTTATTTAAGTTATACATATATGTGTATAATTATATTATTAAATAAAATATATACTAAATTATTTAAATTTGGGGTATGTATAGCTTTTTGGGTTATTCTTCCTAGTTATATTGTTATAGTGAAATAATATTTGTTTTTAAAAAAAGCACTTAACCAGTTCCTGCTATATAGTAGGCACTAAATATTGCTTTCCCCTTTTCCTTATCTTATATTCATCATATATACTTTTTTCCTGGTTGAATTTACTTCATTCTGAATACATTCCTATAAATCTTTGCATGCTTCTGAATTCTTCATACTCATAATTTTTTATGGCAAAGTAATATTCCATGATATCTATGTACCACAGCATATTTAATCAATGGTCATCTGACTTGTTTATAATTCTTTACAACTAGAAAAGTGCTGTTATGAATATTTTAGTGTATATCCTATCGATTTCAAAGAAAATTCTAATTACAGAGGAAAGAACTTTTTAAGCTTGAATGCTTACATAGGACTCATAATATTTAATTTTTTTAAGAACATTTTTAAAATCCTCTGTCAGAAATTACTTTCATCCCAATCCAAAGAAGTACATTATAGCACAGACAGAGCCAAAAGGAGCCTCATTGATCATCTTGTGTAATCACCTCATTTTATGGTTATGGAAATGGAAGGCTAGAAAAGCTGAATGAACTTATTCAAATTCACTCTCTACTTATAGTGAGGAGCAAAGCTGGGATTTGAGTTCATGCTACCTTTAATTTTTACCATTACTATTTTATTTCTTTTCTTTCTTCTTCTTCTTCTTCTTCTTCTTCTTCTTCTTCTTCTTCTTCTTCTTCTTCTTCTTCCTCTTCCTCTTCCTCTTCCTCTTCCTCTTCCTCTTCCTCTTCCTCTTCCTCTTCCTCTTCCTCTTCCTCTTCCTCTTCCTCTTCTTCTTCTTCTTCTTCTTCTTCTTCTTCTTCTTCTTCTTCTTCTTCTTCTTCTTTCTTCTTTCTCTCTCTCTCTCTCTCTCTCTCTCTCTCTCTCTCTCTCTCTCTCTCTCTCTCTCTCTCTCTCTCTCTGTCTTTCTTTACTTCTCTTTATCTCTTCATTTTTTTTTGAATATTAGATCTGTGATTTCATCAATGTGGGGAATTCCCAGTATGGAACCTGCCTCTCCTGATTTAGATCAGCAACTCATCTGTAACTTTAAATGTCCATTTCATTAACAATTGCTTGAGGACACTGGAAAGTTAATTGAATTACCCATGGTTACACAGTTAGTAAAAGGCAGGGTCTTAAATCCACGGCTTCTTGATTTCAAAGTTAGTCATCCAGCCACCATACCTTGTTTCCTGACAGGAAACATTTCACAGAAATAAAATGATTTTATTACTTCAGGAAAATTTATATAGTGTTTACTACGTGCAGTTCAGGCACTGTGGGAGTCAGAATATAAGTAAGACTGTCTCTAGTCTCAGAAATTTAGGGACTACAAAGAACAACTATTTAGCACCAGCAGTTTACTTCCAATGATACAACTGTAATATTTTATAGCAATTATTTATTTTATTTTCCTGAGAACTATAATATAGTTTAAACATATCTTAACTAAAATCCATATGTATCTATTAAGTACTTACTAGGTTCAAGACATTGCCTTGGTAAATATAAAACACTATTAGTTAGCTAATCAATAAGTATTTATTAAAGACCTATTTTATATAATCATATAAACTATTTTTATATGGCATATATCAGGCATTGCATCAATCATTAGGGATAATGAGTCTAATGAGAGAGAGAGAGACGGTATGCAATATACTATATAAAAACAAAAAATGTGAGTTAAATGGGTAGAAAAAAAGCATTGGAATTAAAAGGATTTGGGGAAGACTTCCTACAGAAGATAGGATTTTAGCTGGGATTAGAAGGAAGCCAGAAAAGGAAGGAAAAGATGAAAAGGGAGAAAGCATTCTAGTCCTGAGAGACAATCAGAAAAAATGCCCAGAATCAAAAGATTAAGCATCTTATTTGAAGAAAAGCAAAGAAGCCGGTGTCACTAGATCAAAGAGCATGTTGTGGGTTATATGGTAGACAGGACTGGAAAAATGGTGATAGTGGTGGGATAGAAAGGTGGTGCTTAGATCATGATGGGAATAGAAGATTTTTCATTTGATCTTGGAGTTTATAGGGAGCCAATGGAGCTTATTAAGTAGAAGAATGATGATCAAATATGTGTTTTAGGAAGATCTCTTTGGTGACTTAATCTCTTTGGACTAGAGTAAGGATATACTTATTGAAGGCAAACTCACCAACAAGCTTTTACATTAGTCTTAGTGAATGGAAATGAGGGCCTCTTCCAGGATGGTGTCAGTATTGGAGATGAAAATGGGGCATATGTGAGAGATATTTGCAAAGAAAAATTGACAGATTTTGTCAACAATTTGGATATGGAGAGTGAGTGATAATGAAAAGCTGAGGGTGCACTGAGTTTGCAAACTTAGAGTGCTAGAAGGATGTGGGTACCCTGGCATTAATAGGGAAGGTGGAAAATAGAGGATTTAGGGGAAAAGATGAATTCTGTTTTGAACATATTGAGTTTAAGATGTCTACTGGACATGAAATGCTCTATTCAGCCCAGCATCTATCTGGACTCAATTCCATCTTACCAAAAGTAACTTGGAGCAGAAACATAAGTTAGTGAAGCATGAATTGCCTAAATACTGTAAGTTCTACCTCCTATGAGTTTTAGCTTCTAAGGAAAGCACCATCAAAAGGGAGGGAGTCAGAAAGTGAACAATAGGAAAATAAGTAAAGGTAAAAATGACTAAAATTACCAAAGATCTCAGGAAAAAATTTCAAAGACCTTAGACATAAGCAAATAAATCAACAGAGAAAATATGAATAGCAAAAGAAAATGTGATCTCTAGATCTAATAAATGAGTTCAGAAAATATGCAAAATAAAGAAAAAATGTCCCAATACTTAATGAGACAGAAGACTGTGAGGAGAACATGGAACCACTGTTCCTGAGTTGTTTAAAAAAGAATGACCTGCATAGAAAAAAAATTATTAGAAAGGAAAAAACAGAACAAAACCTTGAATCTACAATGGCAAGTTCCACTAAAGAAACAAAAGTAAAAAAATAAAACAATTAATTGCGAATACAAATATACAGAAGTGAAGGGCAGTCTAAAAGAAGAGAAGGAAGAAAGCAGTAGCATTAAAAGAAAATATGCTTTTTATCCAATTGAACATACTAATTTTGAAGACACAGAACACAGAGATTGCACAGACAACCTAAGATATGTCTCCCAGAGGTACACAATAAATTGAAAATCCCAAATACCATATGCAAGAAATAATATAATAAAGTGTCAGCCCTTCTGAACATAGAAAATGAAATATCAATTGAAATCATTGCCTACAAAAAACTAAGATATGTATAATGGTAAAATTTCACATTTTGTATCTGAAACAAGTTCTGAAGCTATCAGGAAAAAGACTTTCAAATGAAAATGAAAAGAAATTCAAAAAATATAATACTCTTCTGCACACAACAAAAAATGAAGAAGGGAATGGAATGATATATTCTGAAAAAATGATAGGAAGCTTAGGATGCCGCCCAAGGTGACATACTCTACAAACTAAGCTTAATAATAAATGGAAAAAAGAGATAGGTATTCAATAACACTGAAACATTTGAAAAATTCTTAGAACAAAAACAGAAATGAAGAGATTTAAATTTTTTAATTATTTTTTTAATTCTTAAATATCCCAGGCAACAGAAATGCAGAAAGGAGGAATGAATGTGGCACCCAAAGACAACAATAATAATAGTGACAACAGAGTTTTATTTATTTATTTTATTTGAAGCTTTTTATTTTCAAAACATATGAATAGATAATTTTCAACATTCTCCTTGTAAAAACCTTGTGTTCCAATTTTTTTCCTTCCCTTTCTCCCACCTCTCCCCTAGATGGTAAGCAATCCAATATATGTTAAACATGTATAATTCTTCTATACATATTTCTACAATTAGCATGCTACACAAGAAAAATCAGATTAAAAAGGAAAAAAATGAGAAAAAATAAAATGCAAGCAAACAACAAAAAGTGAAAATACCATGTTATGATCCACATTCATTTCCACAGTTCTTTTTCTGAGGGCAGATGGCTGTCTTTATTACAAGAACATTGGAAATGACTTGAATCATCTCATTGTTGAAGAGAGCCATGTCTATCAAAATTGATCATCGTATAATCATGTCGTTGCCATGTACAATTATCTCCTGGTTTTGCTCACTTCAGTTAGCATCAGTTCATGTAAATCTCTCCAGGCCTCTCTGAAATCATCCCAGCAGAGAGATTTATAAGAGACTTTTTTTTCCTAAAAAATTCAAAAGATTCAAAGGCAAAAATAAGGTGAAAACAATAAAGAGGCAGGTCTGGGGTATTAGGATCAGAATCTAGAGATAGCCTGCCTAAAGATGAATTGATAGGTTTTTGTTTGTTTGTTTGTTTGTTTTTATTTTTGTTTTTGTGAGACTACATTACAAAAAAAGGGAGGGTATATGGAAAAGGCAGGAAAGTGGGAGAACAAAAAGGAATGTGTAATGTGACTGAATCAAATCAAGGGCTAGCAATGGGAGAAAGTGACTAGTAATCTCTCAGGAAGAGAACATTCAGAAGAACAGGAGAAATGTCTCAAAAAAAGGGAAAAGGAGGAAGACTTTGCCTTAGTACTAGATGAGAGAAAATTCTATTAATGAACATGATGAGAAAAAATTCTATTAATAAACACTCCTGTGGATGAAGAGAAATGGCCTATTACAAGAGAGAAGGAGACCTTGTCTTGGGTGTGATCTGGGGGATTTAGTGCTTGAAAATATCACATGTATTACCTTCAGAGGGTGGGGGAGAGAGACAGAGACAGAGTAAGAGAGAGACAAAGAGACACAGTAAAAGACAGACACAGAGGAGAGAGAGAGAGACAGAAAGGTGGGAGGAGCGGGAGGCAAGAGAGAGAGGGAGGGAGAGGGAGAGGAAGGAAGGAAAGAAAGAAAGGGAAGAAAGAAGGAAAGAAAAAAGGAAGGATAGAGGAAGGAAGGAAAAAAGGGAAGGAGGGAGGAGGGAAGGAGCTAGTAATGGGCTATATAATCAGGGATACATTGGCGTGTACTACCATGCAATAGTGTTCTCTATGTAACCTGCAGGAAATGGTATTATTCTGGGAGAGAGCCATAATGGGGAAAAAAAAGAAGTCTCAGGGCAAACTCTACAAGGCAGGGACAAGAACTGCCTAGAGAGGATGGACCAGAATGGATATCTTGGCAGTTTTAAAATCCCTGAAGAACACAGTGAGTAGAGAGAGACTTGATAATTATATTGATGTAATGGATCAGAGAACAAGAGTTTAGAGTGGAGAGAAAGAGTAGATGGATAATAAAGAGAATGAGAAAAAATTCTCTCTGGAAAAAGGCACAAAATTTTTTTAAAAGAATAATGGATGCAGAATGAAAAGCAGAATTGAAATCCCTATTCTGTATGACCTTGGACAAGTCAATTACCCTTTGAGCCTTACTTTCCTCATCTATAAAATGGATGCATCTTATATGTATCAATAATAATAATGTATAGAAAGCTCATAAATATGAGTTTAGTATCTTGGTTTTTTCTTAAACTAGTAGGCAGCTTTACCTACTTAGGGGTGTTCTTTGTCCTTTGAGGTTCAGAGCCTTAAATGAATCTTGTAGTATGTTTCCCTTCCCTTTCCAGTATTTTTATATCAGTGAAATCTATGACTGGGAAAATCAAGGACGGCTGCAAGTTGCAGACTACACATTGGTAGTACTCAGTCATAGAATTACAGAATATTTATATTCCTTTTTATGTGTAATTACCATGGAGTTCATATAATTAATTTTTTTGTTGAGTTTTGGCATTAAATTTTTTTAAAAAATGAAAAAACATGATCTTTCCAAGTACACCTTTCTATTATCTGTTTTCCTATTTTTCTTTTTCCATTTTTGAGCTATTTTCTCTTTGTTTCTCTATTTCTTCAGGTGCCCACAATTATATGCTAAACAATCATAAATCATAATGGTACCTATACCTTTGTTTATTAATCCAAGATCTACAAATAAATATAAATGAATACACAACTTCATTCGCAGGTTACCCTGCCTTGTCTTGTGGCTCCATCACTTAATTAAATACCTTAGAAAAGCTACTCCTAAGTATACTAGGAGTATTAGTAGTAGAATTGAGAGCTGACCTTGGAATCAGGAAGACCTAGCAACAAAACTGATCTTTGACACAAATATGACACATATGTGACTAAGCAAGTCACTTAGTCATAGAGAATTGCATTAATAGAAATGTTTTCATCTAAAAGTTTCCCAAATCATTGAAGTCACAAATCCAATTCTTTTCTTTTTAATGGAACACATGCCAACAGAATGTAAACTTTTAGACAACAGGAGTGGTCTGAGTATACTATATACATATAGTCATACACATACATGTATACACATGCATACACACATACATTAATGTTTATCTATCTATTTACCTATGCAACTACATGCACAATAAAATGCTGGCTTTTTTTCAGCTCTGTGACTTCTGTTTAACATACATATAATAAGCACTTATTGTGTGCCAGACACGATGGTTGGTGTGCAGGGAACAATGATGAAAAAATGATATGGCTCCTGCCTTTAAGGAATGTACAGTTTCCTAGAGAGGATAATATATGTATAATAATATATAACACTTTTAAATTTATAAAGTTACTTAAATATATTAACTTATGCATATATATGTTATCTATATGGAACTGAGACAAATATGTCAAAATAAGAACTATTCTCTTATTTCTATATCGTCAAAGTTCTCAAAAGAGATCATAGCTGTCAATAGTCATATTTTTTAAATGTTCTAAATTATTTGTAGAGAAATGCAAACTTTGAGGTCCCACCTCATACCTATTAGCTTGGTAAACATGAATGAAAAAGGAAGCTGACAAGTGGAACAATAGGGACACCAATGAACTGTTGATGAGTTGTGAACTAGCTCAGCCACTCCGGACAACAATTTGGAACTACATCCAGAGCGCTATAAAACTTTGACTCACCGATGTTACTACTAGATATATCCCAAAAGAACAAAGGAAAAGGAGAAAGATCTAAATATACAAAAGTATTTGTAGCAACTTTTTTTTGTGATGGTATAGAAATGGAAATTCAGGGGATACCATCAATTGAGTAGTGGCTGAACAAGCTGTGATATAATTGTGATGGAATACTATCGTACTATAAGAAATAATGAGAGAGTTTCAGAAAAATCTGGGAAAACTTATATGAAATAAGGCAAAGGGGAATGAGTAGAACTAGGGAAAACATTGTACACAGTACCAGAAATAATTTAATATGATCAAGGATGAAAGACATATATTGTCATCAATACAATGGTCCCGTGATAATTCCAAAGGGACTAATGATGAAAAATGCTGTCCTTTTACAGAGAGAGAGAGAGAGAGAGAGAGAGAGAGAGAGAGAGAGAGAGAGAGAGAGAGAGAGAGAGACAGAGACAGAGAGAGACAGAGAGAGACAGAGAGAGAGAGAGAGAGAGAGAGAGAGAGAGAGAGCGAGAGAGCGGCACATGCACAGATGGAAATATATTGATTTTTTTCTTTATTTTCCTTGCTCTTTTGCAATATGACTAATATAGAAATCTGTTTGCGATACGTCACATGTAAAAAAACCACATTAATCATTTTATCCTTAAAATACCTTTGTGAGGTAGACATTCTTTTTACCCTCACTTTACAGATGGGAAAATTGAGGCAGATCATGAGATTAAGTAATTTGCTTAGGTAGTAAGTTCTGAGGATGAGTTTGAACTTGAGTCTAGCAGACACCAGTTCTAGGACTCTATTTAATAGACCACTTAGCTGTGTCTCTGTCTATACCTGAGAAATATCTTTACCAATATCTTTCTCAAGAAAACCCCAAATGGGATCATGAAGAATCAAACATGACTGAAATAATGGAGCAACAACGGGCACTCATTAAATGTAAGGCTATTGCTTGGACCTGTGATTTCATTGAGATCGGCAGGTAACATGAGAACTTCCTATCTGGCACGGCACCTGCTCTTCCATTTAGAGTCTTAGAGAATGTCTTAGGACACTGAGGCCGAATGATTTGCCCAGGATCACAGAGGAAGTGAGTCACAGATTGGATCGGAATGGACCTTGAGGCTGGTTCAATAGCCACTGCACTACACTGCCTTTCTGAAAAGAGATTCATTATTAAAATACAGAATGGTATGGTCATATAAGAAATTAGGAATATGAGTAATTCAGAAAATCATGCAAACAATTGAATGAGATTATGCAGAGTAATGTTAGGCAGAAACAGGAAAACAGTAATATTGCCATGAACAGGACAACTTAAAGGAATGCTAAAACTCAGCTAATGTTGTTTACCATTTCCGGTAAAGTTACAATCCATTACAAATTCCAGTTATTCTCTCCACTTAAAGACAGTTGTTGTCATAGAGACAAGGCAAGTGGTTATAACAGAAACTTTCCACGTGAGATGCAGTCTTAGGTCAGCTATGCTTGGGAAGGGGACATAGATGGAATTATGTGCTTCTTTCCCAAGTGATATAATCACCACCCTTTGGGTCCAGTTGTTGTGGGAGATTCGGGATTTCAATCTATCAGTTGTTCAATAAGCATCTATTGAGCACCTACTGTATGCCAGGCATTCAACCATGTTCAAGTCTTCATGACTTCATGAACTATAGCATCCCAAACCTATGTCCATCACTATATCTCAAAGTTTGACCAAGTTCCTGTTAATTGTTTCTGTGACACTATCTATCTCATTCTCAGTCATTCCTTTTGCCTTTCTCCTTCAAACTTTCCTCCCATCAGGGTCTTTTGCAGTAAGTCCTGTCTTTTCATTATCTGGCCAGAGTATTTAAGCTTTAGTATTTGATCTTCTAGTCAATAACCTGAATTAATTTCTGTATCGACTGATTTGTTCTCCTTGTTGTTCAAGGGATTTTCAAAAGTCTTCTCCAGCACCACAGTTTGAAAAGTGTACATTGTGTGGCACTCTGCTTTTCTTATGGTCCAACCCTCACAGCCATACATTGGAACACAATTTTGAGTCTATGGACTTTGATGGCAAGGTGATGTCCCTGACTTTTAGTATGCTGTCCAGATTTGTCATAGCTTTCTATCCAAGGAACATTAAGATACAAAGAAAAAAAGTGAAAAAAAATTCTATTCTCAATAAATTACATTCTATAGAGAGTAGAGGAAGAGACATGTACTCATATTAGCATATAAAAAATAAAATTGCTAGATCTAAGATAATTTGTCAGAAGGCATTAGCAATCAGAGGTATAAAAAGGTGTCATTTGATCCTCAAAACATTTTGAGAGGTATGTACTATTTTATGCCCAATTTTATAGATGAGAAAATTTTAAAAAGATAAAAGTTGAATGACTTGACCAGAATATGTTACGTAGCAAGTGTCTGGTGTTGGATTTGGGTTTAAGCCTTCCTGACTACAAATCTCAAGCCCTATCCACTATACAGGCTAACTGCCTTCCATTTAGGTCCCTGGTCATCTTTGGCTTAAGGAAAGTAGTTATATAATTCCGTAAATCCTTACACACTGTATAAATGAGATTAGACATTATTATTTCTTTAGATATAATACAATGCAGTAGGAAAAGTTCTGGATCAGCATCTAACAGTGACTAGGACAATGGATGTAGACGTGTGCACATATACATGTGTGTATATACTCTGTGTCAATATATATCATGGGTTCATGGAAAAATTAGGTGACCATGCATTTTATGTTGTTGAGCACGTGTGTGTTGTGCACACTCATGTGCACCTGTGTGTGTTTGTATTTGCTGAAAAGGACATGGGATCCATAATCAAACCTGTGATTTCACTGATATAAGTAAATCCTGGTGAAAAACCAGGTTTTCCTGATCCAAAGCCCAATTCTCTATCTACTCTCAAAAGAGATTTAAATCTTCCTTTAGAGACTACAACTACAGGCCAAATTAGAATTATTTCTTTTTTTCCTTGTGGGAAAAAGATTGCTCATCAGACACAACTTCAGAAAATAGTCTGAGAATCCTGCCCTGATGTTAGGCTCACGTATTTAGAATTAGAAGGGATTGTAGAGGTCAGTGAATCTCACCCTGAGCCCCAGAGAGATTAAGTCACTTGCACAGGCTCCCATTAGCTGTGTCAAAGGCAGAATCTGAATCTAGGTCCACTGGCCTCTTAAGTTCCTCATTCCTAGCTTAGGAAAAATGCCAAGCATCCCTCCTGTCTGTGTTTGGATGTAAACAAAAAGTCAGAAGGACTCCTGCTGGCTTCCACAGAAGCCTGCTGGCACAGTCCCTTTGATGGATCACTCTCTGGCACCTGGGGTGAACTCTCTGACCAAATGGGGGCTCCTAGGGTTTGGTTGAGAGGATGAAGGAGGCCATAGCAAACTGTCTGTTAAGCTGAGATACTTGACCAGAATTAGTTCAGTGTCCAACAGAATGCTTATCAGGGTTTTTCTCCCTAATTCTAACTCAGCTTCAATTATGAAAACAGATTTATTTCTGTCTCATCCCTTCCGGCCCATCATTCCCATGGCTCCCTGTCTGTATCTGTAATCCTGAACTGTCTGGCTGGTTAATCCCCTATTGTCACGGTTTGGTGCTGGTGGGGTTGGTTCTGAAAAGTATTTCAGCATCAGAGCAATTGCAGAGAACCCACACGGGACTGTCGGCTAATTGAATATGGGACAAACTAGGGAGAAGATTACATCTTTCCAGAGGAGGAGTCACAAAAAGAGGTCCCGCTCCTTAGACTTAGAAAGAATCAAGGGTAAGGAAAAGAAGCAGTTGAAAAAGTTGTGAGAGCTTCGATTCTGGACACAAGGGTCTTGGGTTCAAATTCTGGCTCAGTTATCTCTAGTTCACTTTGTCTCTCTAGGCTTCCTCATCAGTAAAATGAAAGGGATAAACTAAATGGCTATTAAAGGTCTAAATGCTGTCATCTTAAAATTGTGAAGTGACCTTTGTGACCTTGGGCACATGCCATTTTCCTAGATCTGAGTTTCCTCTTCTGCATGGAAGACTGGACTAGATCACCTCCAAATTCCCTACCAATGGCATTCCAAGATCCTGTGAGACTTAGCACTTTCTCTGGTCTGTTTGTTCCTCTGTAAAATGAGGAGTTGAATAAGTTTTCTTGCATGGTTATTTCCAGCTTTAAAATCTATAAACCCTTTGACCTAGTTTGGAAAAGTCACATTATTTCATTGATCTCGATTTCTGAATCTATAAAATGAGGCAATTGGATGAGAAAAATTCTAAGGTTCCCTCCAACTCTATGATCTTATGGAATAATGCTGGACTGCTATTCTCTAAAATTAAATGCAAAAAAGTGTGTGTGTTTGTGTGTGTGTGTGTGTGTGTGTGTGTGTTTAAAAATCAGCAGAAGTAGGTGTTCTGTGGTGAAGAGATAATAGATTAACAGGTGCTGAGTCGGCCTGAGTTCCCTGCAGCTGTAAAGAGAGCTGGCTCTCAGCAAAATTGAGAAGGATGCAGAGTTTGTCTTTGGTACCTTTCCACTACTCCTGCATCCTGTAAGAGGCCTTCTGTCTCTAAATCTATGATTCTATAATCCTCTTATGTAAGATTGTGCTAGTATAATGTTTAACAACCAGCTTTCAAAATAAAATACACTCAACATAATTTTAACTTTAGTCTACATTATTAACATTTTCTTAATCCCTTTCTTAAGTTGCAACAATCTATAAAACAATAAATCAATCCCTGATTCGTAGCATTAGCCCATTGTCTGAGGTGTAAATATTATTGTTGAGTCATTTCAGGATCTTCATGTCCCCCTTTGGGTTTGTTTGTTTGTTTTTTTGGCAAAGATACTAGAATGGTTTGCCATTTCCTTTTCCAGTGCATCCATTTTGTCAATTAGTACAAGTTTAATTGACTTACCCACAATCACATAGCTAAGAAGTATCTGAGATTGGATTTGAACTTAGGTGCTCCTGACTCCAGACCTAGTGCTCCATCCACTGACCTAGCACCTGCCTTATCTGTGATATTAGCTACCTACAAATCTGAGAGGCCTGACCGGGGCTTTTATACCCTTATACAGGAGCATGTTAGAGCCAACTCACATCTCCTTGGGAGATCGGAGTGTGAAATATTCAATGTGAGCGTTTATATCTTAGAAATTGGGAAAAGCTCTAAATCAGAGTTTGTTTGTTTTTTTTTTGTTTATTGTCCAGAATTAAGGAAGTGATGGATATATGGTCACAATACAGGTTAAGCTTAAAAGTAGATTGTGGCAATGTTTTTTTTTTCATTTTTAGGTGAGCTGGTTGTTAATTATTTAGCAGTACACTCCTGCCCTTAGACAACCAGGAAGCTGCAACTGGGAAACTAGTCAATCAAGTCCTGGGGGCAATTTTGACTTCTTTTAGGTAAACACATGTTGGGTGTAGAAGGAAAGAAGTTCAACAGGAAAAAAAAATTGATCCTTATACCCAGTATCTAATCCAATTCTGTCATTTCACAATAAGGTAAATGTACCTTGAGTCGACTCAAGACCATGTCATGAGTTAGCAGCAGAATCCAAGGTTCTTGAATCCTAGTCAAATGATAAATCCATTAGGCTAAAACCTCCTCTTAGTCAGAAAACATTAAGTACCAGTTTCTGTAAGCCAGGCTTTGTACTAAGCTTTGTAGTTACCAAGAAAAGCATAAAAAGTCTCTGTTCTCAGGGAGTTCCCCAGTCCAATGATAAGTCCATTATACTAAAATCCCTTCTCAATCAATAAACATTTATTAAGGACCTACTGTGTGGGAGGTTCTGTGATAGATTTTGGGGCTAAACAGGGCAGAAAACACTTCCTGCTCTGAAGGAACTTCTAGTCTGATATAATAATAATTACACTGAAATCCCCTCTCAATCAAAAAACATTTATTAAGCAACTACTATATGTCAGGCTTTATGCTAATCTCTGGGGTAATGAAGGTGTAAAATAGTCCCTGTTCTCAATGAGCTCAAAATCTAATGGAGAAGACCATAAGAAAACAAGTGTGAAAGAAGATCCAACTCACTTCCAGTTGATCAATGATGGACAGAGGTAGCTACACCCAGAGAAGAAACACTGGGAAGTGAATGTAAATTGTTAGCACTAATGTCTGTCTGCCCAGGTTGCATGTACCTTCGGAATCTAATGTTTATTGTGCAACAAGAAAATGGTATTTACACACATGTATTGTACCTAGACTATATTGTAACACATGTAAAATGTATGGGATTGCCTGTCATAGGGAGGAGGGAATAGAGGGAGGGGGGGATAATTTGGAAAAATGAATACAAGGGATAATATTATAAAATATATATATATATATAATAAAAAATTAAAAAAAAATAAAAATAAAAAACTTTATTAAAAAATTAAATTTAAAAAAAAAAAGAAAAGAAAACAAGTGTGTACAAAAATAATATAGACAGGATAAATTAGGACTAGAGGGAAGGAACTATGATCAAGGGGAAATGATTGTCTCTTGAGCAGAAATGATAGGATAATTCATGCCAAGATGCTAAAAGCTGATAATAAATGAGGAAAATAGTTTGAACTAGAGATAACTGAGCCAGAATTTGAATCCAGGACCCTAACCCTGAAGTTTTTGCACAAGTATGGCAAAGAAAAGGAAACATTATATATATATATATATATATATATATATATATATATATATATATATATATATATATATATATATATATATATATATATATATATATATATATATATATATATATATATATATACACATATATGTATATGTATAAAATTTGGGTTTATTTGTTTTTGATTTTTAATCTGACCTATAGTTAAGCAGTCTTAGTGAAGAACTATACCTATTCTACAGCTTTCAGCCTTAGAGAATTGCCTGGAATTACTGGTGACTTGTTTAGTTTACACAGATAGTTTACATAGGGAATAGCACTTGAACCCAGTTATTCCTGCATGAGAAGTCAGCTCTTTGCCCTTATAATTTCATGCTGCCTCAGCATCATGATGGCAATGAAATAATATAAGTAATATTGAATATAAAATGAAATAAAATAATGGTATCAATTAATCGACAAATAAATAGTTGGTGCTGCTTCTGACACTGGAAGGTCTTGATGATCCTTGATTCTCAATGGTCAGAGAGAGACTTCGTATGGCATTTTCTAGACAAATAATGTCAGAACTATAGCTAGTTTGGGCTAGCCTTATGCATCAACAGAAGAAATAAGTGCCTGCTCTGCTTAAATTCAGAGGTCCTGGGAAATTGTCTTCTTCACCCCCAGTATTTCTACATTTTCCTTTTGATGCCTAAAAATTCAGTATCAAATTTAGATTGCCTTTGACCTCTGATAAAAATAACTTCCAGAGTAACTCTAAACTTTTCCTGTCATATATATCTTAATATGAAAGAATTTAAGAGTCTGATTTCTCCAATCCGTCTTCCCTCCAAGCAACTGCAAAAATAATCTTCCTAAAGGACAATTTGACAATTTTGACTATGCAACTCTTCTGCTCATTAACCTTCAGGGGCTCCCTATTGCCTTGGATAAAATAAAGACTCCTTATTTTGGCAGAAGGGTCCTTGACAATTGGGTTTTCTGACTTTGCATTATTGCACATATTGTCTTTCAGCCATTCTGTGTTCCAATCAAACCAACCTAAATGTTCTGCATTCCACACTTTGCTTAGACTGACCCATATCCCTGGAACGCTCACTCCCTTCCCTTCGGAATTGTAGAATTCCTTGCTGGCCACTCTTTCTGGGAAGCTTTATTTAACCCTCTTAGTTCTCAGTGCTCACTCCTCAAATTGTCAGAAATATATAGTATTGTTTCATCTTGTCTTACTCATAATGACACAATTTTATGCAAGTTAAATATTGGGACTTCCTGATATTAACATTAGACACTTTTTAAAACTTAAAACTGCACTAAGACTTTTGGGATACCCTATATATTTTTTTATTCAAATTATTTATCTCCCCAGTTAGACTTAAATTATGCTTTTTCAATCAACCTATGAACAAGCATTTTTAAAGTTCCTACTACATGTCAGACAATGTCACAAACTGGTCATACAGACATCATCAGGACATTTAAATTCAAAAGTAGGAGAAAAGCACATACAAAATCAATTTAGGGTCTTTTGGCAGAGGATGAGGATGTAGAGCAAGGAGGAAGCATTAGTAACTGAGGTCTCATGTAAATATGGATTTTTTATTTGAACTTTGGAGAAAATTGAGGATTCTAAGAGGTAGAGGTGAGGAGGGAATGCATTCTGGGACAAATCAACAGCCTTTTCAAAGGCATGGAGGTGAGAAATAGGATGTTCTCTGTAAAACACAGCAAGAAAGTCAATTTGATTTGTCTGTATAGCATGAAGAGGGGGTGATAATAAATCTGGAAAGGTAGCTAGATTTAAAACAAGCTATGAAGAGCTTTGCATGTGATTTAGAAGATTTTGTATATGCTCCTAATCTTTTTAAGGAGCCACTAGAGTTTATTAGGGATAGGGGAAGAGGAAGTAGTCAGACTTAGAAAAATCACTTTTTCAACTGTGTGGAGGATGCATTGGAGAAGAAAGAGTAGTAGTCAAGATGGAGGGAATGAAAACTTTAAAAAGAGAAGGTGGCTGTTGGAGATAAGAAATGGAAACAAGAAATGCTACTTCTTCATATCTCCTATAAGCCAGTCACAGCACCCTACCAACATAAAAGTTTCAAAATACATTTGCTGTTTGCCTGATGGATTAACTTTGATACGTATGATTCCTTGAACATTGAATGTTCAAAAGTTGCTCAAAAAGGTCAGAAAACAAGGATGACAACAAAAGAAATATAATTGAAATATCCTAATTATTTGAACAAAGGATAGTGAAAATATCCCTGTTCTCCAATTTTTTTTCTCTTCTTCCTCTCTACTTCCTATTCCCCTAAGGATGAGTAGGATATGTCAGGAGTATTGATTTGGAATTGGTAAAATCCTTAGTAGCCATTTAGTCCAATTTCTTTATTTCTGACATGAGGAAATCAAAACCTAGAAAGATTAAATGTCCTGATATTTGTAAGTAATACTTGAACGTACATTTAAATCTGGATCCTTATACTTATATTCAAGTCCAATCCAGTTAGGCAGCTAGGGGGCCCAATGTATACAGTACTCAACTTGAAGACAGGAAGAGCTGGATTTGAATCTTATCTGGCATCTTATTTATCATTTTGGGGCAGCTAAATGGTACAACAGGTAGAACATTTGGGTTAAAGTCAGGAAAACATGAATTCAAGTATAACCCTCTGGGATACTGGGCAAGTTATTTAACCACTATTTACCTCAGTTTCTTCAGCTGAAAATGGGGATAATAATAGCACTTACATTAGATTTCTTTTTAACATTTTGAGGATATTTTAAAACTTAAAAAAATTATATATATATATATATTATGTATATATATATATATATATAATTATTTTTTAACTTTTAAAAATTGCTTAGTACAGTGCCTAGCACATAATAGGCAATATAGAAATGCTTATCCATTTCCCAGTGTCACATATTTCATTTTGGTTCTTGGCAGAATCGAGATCCTAGCCTCCCTTGTCAATGTATCTCTCTCAGAATCTCAGCATCTGTTGCCTCGTTTGTAAAGTGGGGATAACAATGTCACCTCATTATATATATATATATATATATGTATATATATATATATATATATTGTGTGTTTCACTTTAGGATTTGAATAGTGATAGCTATACATCTATAACTATATAGCTATCTAGCTTTAGATACATAACTATCTTATGTATATCAATCACTATTCAAACCTTAAAATTGTGTATATGTATATTATATATATATAATATATGATACTAGGATAATACTTAGCATTTTCATAGCACTTTAAATCTAGTGATAGATTAGATAAATATCAAAATATTTATAAAGCTATCATATATGTAATAGTGATTTATATATATATTGATCACCATTCAAACCTTAAAATTATATATATATGTATATGTATATATATATATGTATATACATATATGTAAATATAAATATATAATACTATGATAATACCTAGCATTTACATGGCACTTTAAGGTTTGACTAGTGATAGATAGATTAGATAATGGATTAGATTAAATGATTAATATATCTAATCTATCACTAGTCAAACCTTAAAGTGCCATGTAAATGCTAGATATTTTCACTGAGCCGCACTTCTTCTATAATCCTTTTGTGAGTTCTAGTGATAAAATAATAAATTTCATTGTTTCAGTGATTTCTGACTTTTGTGACCCTATTGTGGGTTTTCTTGGCAAAGAAACGAGTGGCTTGCCATTTCCTTCTCTGACCCTTTTTACCAATGAGAAAACTGAGACAAAGAGGGTTAAATGACTTGCCCGAGCTCATACACATATGTCTGAGGCCAGAATGAACTCAGGTTCTCCTGACTCCAGATCCAGAGCTCTGTCCACTGTGCCACCTCGCTGTCCCCCAAATGATAAATAATATTTTGCAGTTACCAGCCTATTTTCCAACCCAAGCCAATGGGATAGAGATCACTTTAAGTAAAAAAGCTATTAGAATATTAAAGAATTAGAGGCTATAAGGTCTCATAGAAAGAGCACTAGACTAGGAAATGTCATCTAGTTCGGTTTTAAACTCACTGTGTGACTTTGGAGGAGTCATTTCACTTTTTGGTGTTTATTTACTTTGTATGTAAAATGAGAAGGGAGATGAGCTCAAGAATGATCCCCAATGTCTCCTCCAACTAGAAAGTGCTCAAATACTTGATGAATGCTAATGGAATTTTTATAATTAAAGCTTCAATGAAAGCCAGTTCTCAGTGTCTCCTCTGATGACCCTTGCTGGTCAGTGTCATCTCTTTCAAGGACCAGGAGAAAGGGATCCCTATGGCCAGAGGAAAAAAGACAGAGCCAGGTCCCACATGCTGCTTCATCCAATATGTTTTTCCCATTAAATCCTAGTCTCTTTTCTCCCTACCCCCCACAAGAGAAATAGATACATGTTTTGCTTGCAATCTCCTGCACATGGCTCATTTTTAGTCAGAATGACCTTGGTGATTGCTTGAACGTCTGAACATAGAAGAGAGTTTTCAGAGTCCCCAGCTTGCCCTGACACTTCTCTGAGAGCATTTAGCCAACCTGTAATTATCTTCTCCTCCTCTTGGGCTGTCTAAGTGACTGATGGCCAGCCATGTGCAGCCCCTTTAAGGATGGAGTTTCATTCTTCTCATACACTGCATGCATTCAGATGCACAGGACATGTGCGCTTGTCTGATGGGCATCAGGCAATTAACATAAGCCCAGCTATATTCCAAATGCCTCAACTTGATGCTAGGATTGCACTGGGAGGGGGGAGGTGGCCAGGGAAATCTGCAAACCTTCACCTCACAATGCTTATTAACTGCAGAATTATTTCTCCCAACAGAGCAGAACCTCTGATGTCAATATCCTCTCCCCCCCCCCTTTTTTTTGCAAACATAAGCACTCGGCAGAAACAACAGCTATGACTCAGTTCCCAGTGAACGTTGCCCGAATTGATTTAGTCCAAGTTCAGATTTAGCACATAATCATGTTCAATTTGCTCCACTGCACTGCCTGGAGATAAAAGGCTTGTGGAGGGGGAGAAAAAAAAAAGTAGATTTAGCTTATGTCAGTCTTTGTGGTGATGTCATTGCCATGCGAGAGGGACGAGGGCTGTTTCTCGGCTGTGTCTGTTCAGTTGCAAGGGTATACCAGGCAGAGGCAGCTCTGGGTACAGAGAGTCCCTGACTCCTGGCTCCAAGAAGAACACATCACTGCCCACTTTTCGGTGGAGATTTTTAATTGGAGGCTTTTCACATAACTGAAAACTCCAAAGCTGCTGAGTTCTATTTTTTTTCTTTTTTAAATACAAAGAGTGGGGAATGCCAGCCCGGAGCATGGACTGTGATGTCTCCACTCTGGTTGCCTGTGTGGTGGATGTGGAGATTTTTACCAACCAAGAGGTTAAGGTATGCATTTGCACCCCTCATCTTTTGCTCCTTTATTCTTCTCTTTCTCTTCTTCTTTCCCTTCTTTATCCCTCCCTTTTCTTTCCCTTCTTTCTTCCCTCTTCCTCTCTTTCCCTTCCCCCTCTTCTTTTTCCTCTTTCCATTCCTTTTCATTTCTTTCTTTTTCCTTCTCATCTTCCTCTTTCCTTTTGTCTTACCTTTTCTTTTCTTCCTCCTTTTCTTCCTCTTCTTCCCCCCTTCTCTTACTTTCTTCCCTTCCTTTACCTTCTTTTTATTCTCTTTCCCCACTTATTCCTCTTCCTTCTTTTTTTGGTTATCATTGGTACTGCTTTGAAAAGCTTTTTAACTTAAGGAAATAAGAGTTTGTTTAGTAGTTTAAAAACAGAGGAGGGATATGATAGTGGTCTGCCTAAGAAACACATTCAATACCTGAGTATCTGAACTACATCAAGTTAGATGAGATGATGCTCTCCGAACCTTTTTTTTTTCTTTTTCTTTTCATCCAGGAAAAAGCAGCAGCCAACATTCCTTTGATTATCTTGTCAATATTGTATGATCTCTTTTCACGATAGCTACATATTAATTTCCTTTCCTTTTATCTGTCAATTTAAAAAATTAGTGAAATCTTAGTTCTAAGTGAAGCTAGAATCTGAAATGGTTAAAGAAAACGTGCCCAGCAAACATCAAGCCCAAGATGGTCCAATGTGATGACAGAACAGCTCGCCTGTCATTTATTGCATTTAAATGTTTTGGGAGATGCTCCTTAAGTTGAGCAAACACAGAGTAGCTCCATGGGGCAGTTATAATCTTCACAATCCTTCCTTAAACAAACAAAAACAAACCAAGTTCTGCATAATTTGTCTAGGAATTCCTTAAAGGTAAAGAACAGGTTATTTTGTGACTAAGTAGACACCTACAAAGAAAGTTTGAGTAGTTCAGACACAAATAGAGTAGGGTGGAAAAATCAGAACCAGTTTTTTTTTTTACACTTAATATTCTTTGCTGGTCCTTACTGATTGCTTCAGTTGTAGTCTAATTGTCATGGATAATTATACTCTGATGAAATCAATTATCTTCTGCATTCGGTTTTCTTTGATGGAAAGAATCCACTATTATGGCAAAGGAAATTTTAATTACTCTTCTTATATAGGACTAAGGCAGCTACGCTTCACAATGAGCAAAATAGCATCTTCTTTAAAACATTGATAGAGAAAGATACTTTGACAACCACAAAAAAATCGAGAATTGTTGGATGATTAGGAGGAAAAAAGGGAGAATTGAATTGCATCATTTCCCCCCAAAGCTTCAATCTTTATTTAAAGAGAAGAGTTAATTTC
This sequence comes from Sminthopsis crassicaudata, assembly GCF_048593235.1. Taxonomy (NCBI): domain Eukaryota; kingdom Metazoa; phylum Chordata; class Mammalia; order Dasyuromorphia; family Dasyuridae; genus Sminthopsis; species Sminthopsis crassicaudata. The sequence continues at coordinate 271,860,195 of NC_133620.1, forward strand.
TTTGTTGCTATGTATGCAGGTGAGACACAGCATCTTATGGACAAGTGCTTGTAAATTATTAGCAGGAGACCACGTCACTCAAGCATGTCATTTGTCCAACATAAATGCTTCAAAACACTTTTGAATTGGAATCAAAGGTTGAGTTGGTCACACCTGCATATTTTTATACAAGCATCATGGGGAGTTTCCAGGGTCTATTCTACAAAATAGTACCAATAAGTCAGAGCCCATTTTAAATTCCAGTAGTCTGTGCAGAGGAAATGTTTACTTTAATGTTGGTTGGGTTGAATTGAATCATGTGCACTGATTTAGATATGCATTTCACATACCATTTCTAGAAAATGCCTCCTTTCTGAGAGTTCTGTCCATCACCATGGTGTATAATCAACGTAGATAGTAGGAATAATGAAAGAGTTGTTATGTCTTCCAGGAAATATTGGTGCAGAGAGATGTATAATTATAATCATAAAGGAAAAGCCAGCATTATGTCTAACATCACATGGACAATGCATTGCCAATTTTCCATGTGACATGGGAAGGTCATTGAATAGATCTTGAATTTTTCCCATATGTTTTCTGAAACATGGTCACAGGAATTCAGATCATGAGCATTAACATCATTAGTTGCTGAGCCTATAGTATATACATGGCACAATTGAGGGATATAGAGGAGGATAATGTATAATTTTATTTTCCAAGAGATTACATTTTAGTTGACTAAGCAAAATAGACATATTTGAATGAAAAAAAAATAGTACCCTAACCCTAGCCTTCTGCAGACCTACATAGAAGTTTTGTTTTTACCTTTATAATATTTTTTATTATTCTGTTTTATATTCTTTTATACATATAGGGAATCATAGAACATGGGCTGGGTGTGCCCACACAACTTGAATATATTCTAAGTATTTGGCCTCCTACAAGTTTATAAAATCTATGAAGGCATAACCTACATTTTATTTATATTGGTAACATCTAACTCCATGGCAGACACTTAATACAAATGTCTGTTGAATCAATCAGCAAGGATTTGCTAAGCACTTACCATGTGCCAGGTACTGTGAATTGAGCTGCAGGATGAATGAGTGAATGAAAACATTTATTAGATGTTTACTAAACATATGGTATAGAAATAAGGATTATAAGAGTTCAGATAATTTCAGAGGATATGAGATCATTTCTAGCTAGAGAAGTTGGAGTAAGCTTCTTGAAAGGTATTAGGTGGATCTGATTTTTATAAGCAAAAAAGGAGGGTGTTCTACTCAGGAGCAAAGTGGAAAAGCTAAGGATACTTGGATGAAGAGTGAGTAGATCAGTCTGGGTGAAGCAGAGTGTTCACCTAAGTAAGACTCATTGTGCATGATACAGGCTGGAGTCAGATGGGAGAAGGTCTTGTACTTGCTTTCCAGCTAGAGACTGATATTCCATTTCATTCCAGCCCAAGGATCTGTGATGCTACAAGGGATTTGTTTCTGTTTACCCAATCTACAGAGCAGATAGATCAATGGCATTTGCTAGATGATGGCATTTCCTCACTTGCAGAACATCATGCTCAGTTGCTTTAAATCCAATAGCCTTCCCTTACAAACAAACAAAAACTGTCCTCTAACCTCACACACTTGCTTTTTAAAAATATTCCCTTTGTGTATATGCTCAGCTTTGCATTTTTTAATGCTTTTGTAGGAAAATATAGCAATGTAGACAGAGATGCCATACATGTACCTGAAAGTCAGCAGGTAATGGCAATATTACCTATGGTGTTGATAAAATAAATTAAATTAATGCAATTCAATTAATCCAATTTAAATGCATTTAAATTAAAGTACACAAAGAAAAATTTCAGAAAGGATACTCCTTCCCTTCCTTTGTCTAGACCTATGATTTCATTTGGGATAGGTAGCTTCTGGGAAAGAAACCCACCCACTGCTACCTCCTATATCTATACCTGTTAATAGCCATTGTATAATTTATTTATGGAATATAGGTTACATATTCTATAATTTATTTATCTATAAATTATTTAGATATTTTAATATTTATTAAATAATTTATCTTGCTCTTTCCTCTATTATGTATTTCTCTTAGTTTTGAGAGGAGAAAATAATTCCCTTCTCTCCTTTTTAGTAAAATGTAAGCTCTTTGAAAGCAGGGACTCCTTATATCTTTGTCTTTATATTCTCGGTGCCTAGCACAATGCCTGACATATAATAGGTATTTAATTAATTTAATTAATTAATTAATTTAAAATTCATTAAATTCATTTAAATATGAAAAATCCCTTGGATTCTAGGAGGCTAGGTTCCACTAGAAAGCTTGTTTATCCCTGATCAAGAATTCTAAGCAACAGCTTCCTATTGTCTTTTACACTTCCCTTCCCCATAATATCTGTGATCTACTACCATGAATTCCTTGAAGAAAGATATAGTTGCTGTTTCTCTCCTTTTTTCTCCTTCCTCCTCACTATTTGATATGGGTTATATATGAAAAAAAAAAAACATGAAATAAAGTGAAAGATAATATGTTATCATTCTGCATTCAGACTCCTTTAGTTCTTCTTTGGAGGTAGTCATTCACAACTGTTCATCATAGTGTTACTGTGTATTCTCCTGGTTCTGCTCACTTCACTTTGCATCAGTTCGTGTAAGTTCAGGTTTTTCAAAATTATTCTACTCATCATTTGAGAATGAAATTCTGATGAAATAGATATTGATTATTTTGATGCAGAAAAATAATTTGTCTGTACAGGGAGTTCACTGATCAGTTTGTATTTTATAATGACATGCTCAGAAACAACAAGGACAGGAAATGGGAGTTGACATAAATAATGGCAGAATAGATAGCAGAAATGATCAAGCATAGAATAGGCTGAAGCATTCAGTAAAGTGTAATTTCCCCCCAGAAAAAAGAGTTTTTTATTTTGTTGAGGACAAGAAGAAAATTAAAGGCATGATCACTGCTTGCCATGAATGAGATGATGATAAGGGATAATGAAGAGAAGTTGAAATTACTCCATTTCTATTGTGTTACGGTTCTCTATACAAAGAACAGTAACAGTCTTCAACTGATCTTACACTTAAAGAGGAAGTAGTTAGAAGTGAATAAAAGCATGAAATATGTGATAAGAAGTCAAAGGAGCATGTAACTGCCCTCAACGAGTTCTAGTCACCAGACTAAACAAATAGCATTTGCATATATTAAAAGAGTACTTAGATGTAATTGTTAAACTACTGGTAGTGATCTTTGAAAAAATGAAGGAGATACTTTTATGTGATTATGTGATATAGAGACTGAGAGAAATTCCGCAAAACTGAAGATAGGAAAATACAGTTATTCCTTCCACATCACAGGGGTTAGGTTCCATAATCTGGAAAATATGCATAAAATTTTTGATCCTCCTTTCATACCAGAGAAGAAGTCTAAATTATTGTGATTAAATATCTTGCTATTATATGATACTATACATATATTTCAAAGATGTCTAAGTTTATTAAATATTTCTATATTGTTTGCTGTATTGTAGCTGTTTGCTGTGGCTTCTGAAAAACTCCCCCAAAATTCCCATTTAATTTTTTTATACCAACTGATGATATATTGAAACTGCAAAGGGGAAAATTATGATGTGGGTGGGATAACTATTGTAGACAGTTTCAAGTGGGGTAAAATTCAAGCTAGTTGGCTACCAGCTAATTGGAATAATGACTTCCATTATTGGCACAATTCTAGATCCACTTATTAGAGGGATGCTTTGTGAGTATTTTAGACAAGAATAGAGTAAGACTAAGAGACAGCATGGCTTTATCAAGAACAAATAATGACAAATTAGCCTAATTTCCTTTTGTGACCAAGTAATTGGATTGATAGCTCTGACGAACATCATAGATCAAGTATAATTGAATTTCCATAAGGAATTTGCCAGTTTCTCATTGTTTTACTGGGGTCAAGATAGGGAAATATGAGCTGGATAATAGTATAGTTCAATGGCCTAGGACCAGCTGAATGGCCCCAAAGAGCGGTGATGAATAATTCAGTGTCAAGATAGGTGCCAGTGAAATGCCATGGCTCTGTGTCCTTCACCATTACTTTGACCATTTTTATCAGTGACTTGGTATAGAAGGCTCATCTCAAATTCCCTCAAACCCGATGCTATAAGTGATAACTTATATAGAAAATAAAAACAGAATTCTCCAAAGATCTCAGAGTAGATAATGGATTCTTGGGGGAAAAGGGGACTAAGAATTTTAGTATTGCAAAACTAGTTATGAGAAAATGATTTGATGTAGCAGTTTGAAAAAAAAAAGTTAATTTTAAATTTTCATTAGGAGGTCTTATGTCCAAAATTTGAGAAGTGTTAACAATGTTCTGCTCAGGTGAGACTTTATCCGATTATTACATTTAATTCTGTGCACCAATTGTAGCAAGCCAGAGAATGTCCAGAGGAATGGCATCCTGAATGATAAGAGGGCACAACTATGCCATAAGGGGATTATTAGAAGGAACTGGGAGTTGTTCAACCTAGAGAAGAGAAGACTTGCAGAGAACATGATAGATGTATTCAATTATTTGAAGTTATTTGTGGAAAATAGATTACTCTTTTTTTTTCCATTTAGCCCAGAGGGAAAAGTAGGAATGGAAATTATTGTGGAGGCCACTTTTAGTTCAATTCAAGGAATTTCCTTCTAATAATTAGAAGGTCCAAAAGATTGAGTTCCCTATCACTGGAGGTATTCAATTGGAACTTGGATGATTACTTAAGAATTTCTGATATTGTAAAGGAATTCCTGATCAGGTTGGGGTTTGACCAGCAAACCTTTGAGGTTTTTACTGTCTGTATTCTTTGAGACTCAGAAAAATAAAGTTTCCAAGAGCATAAGCATAGTTGATGATGAAGATAGGACTCCAACTTGGAATTTCAAATTCCTAAGTCTAACTGCTTTTTTGATTGTACTGAATCTTTCCAGTCTTCTCTTTATTATTCTACAAAATCCCAATTCCTTCCTGATTCTTTCATGGGTTTTAGTTCCTTTTTGCTCTAATTTCTCCACACCATCAAAGCTGTGAGGCTTACAAGGAATATGGTTGTGAGACCATAATACTAAGGATATAGTCCAGTTTCCATGAAGGCTTATACTCACTTTATGTGTGTATAAGAAAACCTTATGTGTAATAAGAAAACCTTATTTGATTTTCTCTGTAAGACAACTAAGCTATAATATTATCTATATTTTCATTCAATATTCAAAAGCATTTTTCATTACATTAACTTTGTAATAAGAATTGAACAAAAAGGTAGGAATAAATACAAAGTTTTTTTTTTTTAAATGGTGCCTCCCCTCAAGGAGCTTACATTCTATTAAGAAAAAGAACATGATATGTAAATATAAAATATTTCTACTGAATAATTTATAAAGTGTGTATATTTATCATTTTTGTGTATTTATAAATTTATTATATATAATTATATATTATATGATATATCTTACATAATATATAATATATAAAATTTCTATATTTATAAATATATACACATTTTAATAAAATATGTATATTTTCTAATTTATAAAATTGGTTTTAACTTATAAATAAAAATTAGGCATATGTTATAATTATAAAATGTGTGTGATTTATAAATATAGAATAGGAAGAAAATAAATTATATTTCTGAATATACAATATGAAGAAAATGAATCAAAGATAAATTTGGGGTGGAGCTATGTTTTGAGGGGATAAGGAAAAGTCTTGAATGAGAAATATATTTTATCAGAACTTTGAAGGAAGCTAGGGATGATATGAGATGGAGGTAAAGAAGAAATGCAGTTCAGGAATGATGTTAAGCCTCTTTCAAACACAGAGAAGTGATAGACAAAATGTCATGAAGGAGAAGCAGAAAAAAGGCAAATTTGGCTGAGCCGCCCACCCACAGAATGAATGAAGAGCAATAATGTGTAAATAAGCTTGAAAAGCTAAAATGGAATTAAATGGAATTACATGGTGAAGGGTTTTAAATGCCAAACAAAGGATTTTTATCTTAGAGATAATAAGGAGCTCAGGAGCTTTTTGAACAGAGGGGTAACATGGTAAAACATGTTTTAAGATTATCACTTTGGCAACTGTGGAGAGAATTGAAAAAGGAAGAGGCTTCATATTAATTTTTCTTGTTGTTGACTATTATACTATATTACTGATTCTTTGCCAGTACGTGTAATGTTATTCCACTTGTTATATATATTCCACTTGTTAATTCATAACTGTAGAGCTGCTCACCACAATACATTTCTTTTATTTGGAAACCAAAACCCTGGTCAATTCAAAAAACCATGCTTGAAGTTTGTTTTCCTTGGCATATTCTATATTTAGCTGTTATGAGAAATACACAAATTATTTTGGGTAAGTGGTCTACTTTTTCTGGAGTCTCAGTTTCCTCATTAGAAAAGTTAAAGATTTGGACTAGATGACCTCTGAAGTCTCTTCCAACTCCAGAGATATGATCCTTTGACAGCTAAGCAAGCTTATATAAGGGATGAATTAAAAGAACAATACAAAAATGATACAACTTCAAACAAATCTCCCATGTGTTAGCAACGTGCTAACGTATTCTTTCCCCAAAAAAAAATAAAAATAAAAACAATACACTTTTAAGTTTTATCTTCATAACTAACATTTCTTCCGTCACTTTATTAAGTTTAGAACTCAACAAAGCAATAAATTAAGCCTTTGTCTGTAGAATTTGCCAGTTTCTGAGGAGGTTCTCAAAAGTTAAGCTAGATCCATTTTCCCCAGGAATATGTTCTTCCAACATCCCAGCTCAGACTTTTTAAATATCTGTGATCCTTTGCAAAAAATTGTCTCCCTCTGAGCCTGTCTCCTCCTCTGTAAAATAGGAATAATAAAACTGTTAGTTCCTCACAGAGTTGTTTTAAGGCTCAAATGAAATAATGCATATACAACCCAGATTTCCCCTGAACACAGATATATAGCCAGAAAAACATGATGGGTAAGATATTTTCCTTCCAGGTGGGCAGACTAACAGAGTTCTTGCCATTGCTGGTCTTGTCTTAACCTTGACTTGGATTTGTGGAAAGAAATGAGGAGGGGGACCAAAGTGGAGGCGTGATGTCTGGTAGAGTTCTTGAGACTCTTTTCCTCTGTATAAAGAATTTTATAAACCTTAAACCTCTATACAAATATCAAGTATTCCTACTCTTCTAAAAATTCTTGTGATCACTACCACCAAAATAGTAAGTTAACCAGACTGCTTCATTCCTCAGATATTCTGAATAAAAGATGGTTTATACATTTAAAAAAAAATCTTTTAATTTCATAGGTGTTGAGAGTTCCCAGGGAGGGATTTCCTCTATTAAAGCAGGTCAGCCCCTTCTCTACAACTTGTAACCCTAGATGATCTCTAAGATTTCTTTCAATTCTAGAGTTATGACCCTGGAGCTCTGAGAGAGTCACACAGCCACTCTATGTCAAAGATGGCATTTGACAAATCTGACTATTTCTTGCTGACTATAAGACCAGCTCTCCACTCATTATATCCATTGTTGGCTCTCTTGATCTTGTTGTTACTTGATATTATACTTTTATATAGTACCTTTATCATTAAAAGATTATTTACATAAGATATTTCCATACTAGCTTTCTAGATAATGATGCTAGAGTATTTAAAAATAAAACAGTCCTGTAAAACCTCTCTTTTCTCTTCCATCTCTGATTCTTTCTCAATATATTGGGAAAGTCTGAGGCAGTTCTGAAAAAGCAGGGGTTTATGGGAAAATGAAAGTTAGGATTTTCTCCCTAAAATCTTGCAAGAATTGGGAAGAAACTGTTATTTATTCTTGTTTGTATAGCTTTAATACTTACTACCTGTGTGCCTCAGATAAGTCACTTCATCTCTTATGACTTCAGTTTCCCCATCTGTAAAATGAGAGGGTTGGACTAAATGATCTTTAAAGTCTAATTTTGATTCTATGGGGAATGAGGAAAGGAAGGAAGGTAGGAAGAAAAGGAAGGAAGGAAGGAAGGTAGGAAGAAAAGGAAGGAAGGAAGGAAGGAAGGAAGGAAGGAAGGAAGGTAGGAAGGAAGGAAGGAAGGAAGGAAAGGAAGGAAGGAAGGAAGGAAGGAAGGAAGGAAGGAAGGAAGGAAGGAAGGAAGGAAGGAAGGAAGGAAGGAAGGAAGGAAGGAAGGAAGGAAGGAAGGAAGGAAGGAAGGAAGGAAGGAAGGAAGGAAGGAAGGAAGGGAAGGAAGGAAGGGACGGAGGGAGGGAGGGAGAGAGGGAGGGAGGGAGAGAAGGAGGGAGGGAGGAAAGAAAAGAAAGAAAGGAAAGAAGAAATGCCTTTATAGGATGGGAAGAAAAGAATGCTGACAGGAGAAAGATATACCATGAGTAGAAAAATCTAGTCTGTCTTAGACACTTTTTGAGCCTAGATAGGAAGACAGATTAGTGATTAAATAAGAAATTCCACTAGGACTACTGGAAGAATTTTAGTTTTTCAAGGACAATTGCACTGGTGTGAATTACAGAGGCACTCATGTCAGGTGCTGTGGATCTATTTCCATTGAAATTGAATTCCATTTAAAAATGGCATTTTATTATGTTTTAAAAGAAACTCAGGGAATATAGATTCTGCTAGGATTTTTTCACTAGGCAACAAATCAGGGTAACAAATATTTATTAAAGTTACACTATGTGCAATGATTGGGAATACAAAAAAAAAAAAAAAAAAAAAAAAGGCAAAATTCAGTCCCTGCTCTCAAGGAGCTTAAAGTCTAATGAGGGAGACAACATGCAAATAACTATGTATCTGCAAGATCTATAGAGGCTAAATTGAAGATAATAACAAAGGAAAGTTATGAGCATTAAGGGGGATCTGGAAAGGCTTCTTGCTGGTTCCTGAAGCAAGTCATTGAAAGCTAGAAGTAGAGATGAGAAGAGAGAATATTCCAGATATGAAGGATGGCCAGTGAAAATGCCTGAATGTAAATGTAATGTCATGTGTGAGGAGCAATCAGCAAGCAGATCCATCTCATGGGGTCCCAAAGCATCTGGAGATAAGTGAATAAGGTGTAAAAAGACCGAAAAGTAGAAAAGGGCTAGTCAATGAAGAGATTTGAACACAGAAGAGAGTTTTTTGTTTGTTTTTATTTTCAGATAGTAGGAAGCCATTGAAGTTCACTTGGAAGGAGATTGATATTCTTAGATTGGTGTTGTGTTTAGGAAGATCAACTTGACAACTGAGTGGAGATTAGACTGGAATGGAAGAGATAGTGAGAATGTGTATCATGGTGGTAAGCAACCCCTGACAACTGACTGAATATTGGGGGGAAAAAAGAGAGGGGCACAGATAGGCAGACATAGGTAGATAGATAGATAGACAGATAGATAGATAGATAGATAGATAGACAGACAGACAGACAGACAGACAGACAAAACAAAAATAAGAGACAGAGATACACATAAAGACAGAGAAAGAGAGACAGATGGACAGAGACAGAGAGAGGCAGACAGACATGGAGAAGGAGAGATAAAAAGACAGAGACAAGAGGCAGAGAGAGATAGAGACACACATAAAGACAGACAGACAAGGACAAAGACAGAAAGACAGAGAGAGAGGCACAGATAGGCAGACATAGATAGATGGACAGACAGACAGACAGAAACAAAAATAAGAGACAGAGATACACATAAAGACAGAGAAAGAGAGACAAATGGACAGAGACAGAGAGAGGCAGACAGACATGGAGAAGGAGAGATAAAAAGACAGAGACAAGAGGCAGAGAGAGATAGAGACACACATAAAGACAGACAGACAGGGACAAAGACAGAAAGACAGAGAGAGAGAGGCAACAGACAGACATAGACACAGACACAGACACAAAGACAAAGAGAGACAAACACCTGGAGAGATACAGAGGGAGAGATTAAACAAAAAGACAGACAGAAACAATAGAGAAACAGAGACACACACAGTGAGACAGAGAGACAGTTGAATAGGTACATAAAGGCAGAGATACAGAGACTGAGTCAGAGACACAAAAATAGGGAGATACAGACAGGCACAGAGACAAAGAGAGATAGAGACATGGGGACAGGAAGGATGAGAGGGACAAGTTAGGAAAGGGACACAGGTTTCAAGCCCGAGTGACAAAGAGAATGATGGAGCCCTGGACAGTAATAAGGAAGTCAGCAAGAGGGCAAAATTTGGGAGAAAAGATACTAGTTCAGTTTTTGAGGTGCCAAGTTTAAAGACATCCAATCAGGAGATGGAGATGAGAAACTGGAGGTCCGGAGAGCAGTTAGGGTTGGATAAATAGATTTGAGAAACATCTGCATACAGATGATGTTTGAATCCTTGGGAGCTGCTGAGAGCGCCAAATTAAACCGTATAGAGGGAGGAGGACTGATTCTTGGGATACCCACAATTAGCTCTAACCACATCCCCTCATAATAACAACTCCAAACAATAAAAACTGACATTTATATTTTTACTTTATGGTTACAAAATACCTCATACACATCTTATTTCATTTTCATTACATTTAAGAAAGAACACTGGGGATTTAGGATTAAACACTCTGATGCATACAAACAGTGTGACTTTGTACAAATCATTCTTGCCTAAGGCTCAGTTTCCTTATCTGTAGAATGAGAGGATTGTTTCTTAGGAAACCTTCAAGCTTTAGAACTTTTATCAGACCTTAAGTTTCCATGAAATATAATTCATGCTAATACTACTTTTTTTACCAAAAAAAAAAAAAAAAAAAAAAAAATCGGAGGCTCAAGAAATTTAAATGAAATGCACAGTCACATACCTAGTAATGGGCCGAACCCAGAAGTTTCAAGACCACAGTCAATACTCTGTACATACTGCTGCTTCCAAGAAACAGCAGTGATAAGAAATGTCTAAATTTCCTTTTTTTTTTCTTTTTTTAATTTTAAACAAAGGTCAAAATTAAGCCAAGAAGAAAATGGAAACTAACAGCCCCTTCATAGCTATGCAATAAATGTTGGTAGAATTGCATTGACTTGGAAAAACAAAACAAAACAAAATAGTGAACTGGCCACAGCTTGTTCCCTCTCTTATATGTTTGTCCTTCATTCTTGACCATAGCATGCAACTGAATTAGATTTAGGTGGGAGAGATTGTGTAAAGTCACCAGCCTCATTTTCCCCTCCAGAGTTATCTAGATCCAGTGGCCAAACATAGAATCAGAGGACTGGAAATGGCTTTGCATGAAACGGGAGACCTTGGCCTTTTAGCTAAAGTCTTCAACAGGTTTCACTTTGACTGAGGCAACCTTACTTTTATGTGGAAGGAAATTCAAGAACTTGTACAGCGTATAGAGGGCCCAGCATCAGGGAGACCTTAGCTCCAGGTATACTTCTGATATACCCTGTCCTGTACCTGCCACTCAATCTCTTCATGTCCCAGGCCACAATCTAAGATTATATATTTCCAGTGTTAGTCTTGAATTTCATATCTCCTTTTGACAAAGTATATGAAAATAAAAACATATATAGAGGAATGAAGATGGTGTCCCAAGGCTCTCTATCTAGGATGAAATATAAATTTCATTTGCAATTAAAGCTCTTTGTAACCCAGCTCCTAACTTTCCTAGGGAAACTTATGTGCTGCCATAGTTCATTGAGACACCTTCCTGAGTTCAAATCCAGCCTTAGACCCTGAGCAAATCACTTAAAACCTATTTGCCTCAGTTTTCTCATCTGTAAAATGAATTGGTGAAATAAATGCTTACCAGTCCAGTATCTCTGCCAAGAAAACCCCATATTAGATCACAAAGAATTGAATTCAACTAAAAAACAACTCAACATCAACAACCTACCTTTCCAGGCATCTTATGCTTTGTTACCCCTTCATGATGTGATCTAACTAGATTGGCTCACTTGTTATTCTTTTAATACTACATTCTTTCTATCCACTGCCAGCTCCAAGCTTTTGCACTCCCTGCCCTGCATTGTGGGCAAGCTTTTCCTCTTCATCTCCATCTCCAGGTATTCCTGGGTTCCTTTAAGACTCAACTCAAATATTTGGAACTATACTCAAAGGGCTACCAAACTGTATATACTCTTTGATCCAGCAGTGTCTCTACTGGACCCATATCTGCAAAGAGATCAAAAAAGAGGGAAAAGGACCCACATGTGCAAAAATGTTTGTGGCAACCTTTTTGTAGTGGCAAGAAACTGAAAACTGAGTGGATGCCCATCAGTTGGGGAATGATTGAATAAAGTATGGTTTATGAATATTATGGAATATTATTGTTCTATAAGAAACGATCAGCAGAATAATTTCAGAAAGGCCTGAAGAGACTTAAATGAGCTGATGCTAGGGGGCAGCTAGGTGGCCCAGTGGATAGAGCACCAGCCCTGAATTCTGGAGGACCCGACTTCAAATCTGGTTTTAGACACTTAACACTTCCTAGCTGTGTGACCCTGGGCACGTCACTTAACCCCAGCCTCAGAAATAAATAGATAGAGAGATAGATAAATAAGCAAGCAAGCTGATGCTGAGGGAAGTGAGTAGTACCAGGAAAACACTGTACACAACAACAAGAAAATTATATGATGATCGTGGCTCTTTTTAACAACAAAGTGATTCAGGCCAATTCCAATAAAATTATGATGAAGAGAGCAATCTGCCTCCAAAGAGAGGATTATGGCTACTGAATGTGAATCACAACATAATATTTTCACTTTTTGTTGTTGCTGTTTGCTTGCTTGTTTGTTTTTTTTTTCCTTTTTCTTTTTCTCCCCTTTTGGTCTGATTTTTCTTGTGTAACATGATAAATGTAGAAATATGTTTAGAATAAGTGTACACGTTTAACCTATATTGGATTAGTTGTTGTCTAGGGGAGGAGTATAAAGAGGAAGAAAAATTTGAAACACAAAAATTTGCAAGAGTGAGTGTTGAAAATTATCTTTGCATGTATTTTGAAAAATAAAAAGCTATTGTAAAAAATAGACTCGGCTCAAATCCCACCTTCTGCAAGGGCACTTTTCTAGTCCCCTGACTTCCCCTCTGAGATTACATTGCATTCATGCCATATATATATATATTGCATTGATCTAGTTATTTACATATTCCCCTCCCCCTGTTAACATGGAGAGCAGGGATTTTTGAGGACAAGGATAATAGTGTTGTTATTTCTTATATCTTTGGGACAGCACATTTTTGTTATTGTCCAGTTATTTCGGTCGTGTCTGACTCTTCGTGATTCTAATTGTGGTTTTCTTGGAAAAGATCCTGGAGTAACTGCCATATTTTTCAGATGAGGAAACAGAGGCAAAGTGATTTTGTCCAGGGTCCCCCAATCTGAAGTGACTCCAGCCTCTGTACTCCATCCACCAAGACACCCAAAATGCTTATTGACTGACTTGTACTTAGCAACTAGAGAGAACTTAACAAATGCTTATTAGCTGATTTGCCCAATAGACTATATTTCCAATTTCTCAAGAATTCTATAGGAATAGTAGCTCACATTTATATACTAATTAGAGATTTTCAGAACCTTTCTTCATAAATTGTGTCATTTGATTCTTGAAGCAATGCAGGAGTTAGGTGCTATCCTTATCTTCATGTAATCAATGAGAAAAAACAAGGTTTGAGGGAATTAAGTGGCTAGTAAACACCTCAGGCAAGGTATGGTCTTGAATGTTTATGATTCCAAATCTCATAGTCTATCCATCACACCATGTGATAGAATCTTTTACCACATCAGTTTGATGATGAGTACACAGAAAAAAAAATATATCCCTCTCCCAAACCGTACAAACTGGGTTTATCTGAAGCCAAAATAATTATCAGCTACTCCTTCTGGCTGGGAGATAAATGCCCTTGGTAATAATTTTCTCCTGAAGAAAGTATGTTGTTCATTTCCACTATATTGTAATAAAACTGTACCCAGTCATTATCAGATGTAGCTGTTGCTACTTGAAGTAAGGGTTCTGACGTCTGAAGTCCTTAACGCCAGGCACAAAATGAAAATGTTTCAACTTTTCAAAAGTTCCTGACACTCTGCCCAAGAATGTCCTTCTCTGAAAAGAACTATCTATCTTTTTCAATTACATTTTCAATTACAGACTTTATCAGGTTTACCTTCTTTGTTAGATAAGACAGTGAACCAACTACAGTCACCAGATGAAGTGCCAAACTTAAGCCTTGTCTAATATCCTGCTAGTCTCCACGAGGGCCTGACTTGCTTCATAATTATAAGAGCCAGTCTATCCTCAGATGATTTCTACTTTATCTCACAAGGGAACTTTGAGTCCATCTTGCACCTGGTCCTAAAAGGTGTGCCCTCTGAAGTCCAGGACGTTCAAAATTCACAACTCTCAGTGAGTTGATTCAGAGAGGGACATTGCCCTGAGGAGCTCCATCCATCCTTATGGCATCTGATGTTGGGGTTGTTCTACATGCAGAAACTGGGGGAGCCGTGGAGAGAGCACTTCGGAGTTCAAATAGATGGAAGAACTGAGTTCAAATTCAGCCTCAGATTCTTAGAATTTGCATGTCTCTGGGCACTAAGTCACTTAATCTCTTTTTATCTCAGTTTCCTCAACTTTAAAATGAAAATAGTAACAGCACATGATAGGTTGTTGTGAAGACCAAATGATATAATAATGATTGTTCTTCTTGTTGTTGTGCATCTGTTGTTTTCAAAGAGAACCAATGACATCAGAAGGAGGATGTCTTGACTTGCAAGTGAATTTAAGTGAGTCAGGGCTGTGCAAAATCATCAGTCTTCCTTTCTCCTCCAGAATCATCAAAATCCAGTGGCAATTCATAGGTCAAGATGACTTGAGCACTATGTCTGGCACATAGTAGATCTTTTATAAAGACCTCCTTCCTTCCAATGCACTGTTTTGATTTTGAAAGATATATTGTGTTGTCCGTGTCCATAGGATCATTGTTAAATCAACAGCATTTATTACATGCCTATTATGTCCTAGACACGACACTAAGTACTTTGTTATTGTTGTCATTGCTGAGTTATTTTTCAGTTGTGTCCAATTCTTTGTAATCCTTTTTGGGATTTTCCCGGCAAAGATACAAAAGTGGTCCACTCTGTCTTTCTCCGGTTCAAAGATACTGGAGTGGTCTGCCATTTCTTTCTCCAGATTATTTTATCTGGGGAAATTGAGGCAGACATAAATGAATCATCCAGAGAGGTCAGATTCGAATTCAAGTCTTCCTGATTCCAGGCCTGACATTCTATCCATTGTGCCACCTAATTGCCCTGTGTGTGTAATATATACATCATATAGGTATGTGTATGCACATATACACACAATACAGCATATATATATAAATATACATACAATATAGTACATAAAATTCTATATATATACAATATTTATGTGTATGTCTGTATTATGTATATATACCTATATAATATATAAAACATATATGTAATATATAAATCATTCACATAATATATAAATTCTATGTATATGTATAATATGCTTATGTGTATATATTTATATATGTACATATATACATACACATATACTATATACATATATAGCATGTATATTTGTTTATATGCAATGTATGTGTATATGCCTATACACACCTATATGTAAGTATACAAAATATATCATACATAATATGATATAGAAATAACACACAAATAATATATATAATTCTATGTATTCTGTATGCAATATACTTATGTGGTTATGTTTATATTATGTGTCTATATATACATAATATATATAACTATTATTCTATGTATACATATTATACATGTGTATGTCTGCACATATACAATATAATGTGTAAATATACATTTAATATACATATAATAGGTATTATATATAAATTAGACATACATAATATATAAAATTCTTTGTATTCATACAATATGTTTATTTGCACATGTTTGTATTATGTATATACACATAATATATAAATAATATATGTGTATATTGTGTACATATATACACATGATATATGTGCATAAATAGATAATGCATGTGGTAATATGATATAAAAATTATATACATGTGATATAAATGTTTATAACATTTATAAAATATAATATAAAATGCTGTATATACTGTATATACATATATGCATACACGTTTGTATTTTGTGTGTTTATCTGTATATATGTATGTGCATGTATTTACACATGTGTCTAACTATATATCTCTGATGTAGTAGGAAAGCATTAAGATTAAGGAGGACTTGGAAATGATTCTGTCAGAAAGTGGGATCTTAGCTAAAATCTTACCTAAGAATGAAGCCAGTGAAAACAAGATGTAAAAGTGTGGAAGGCATGAAGGGCAGCTCGTGAAAATACTTGGAGACAATCTAGAGACTACGGTCATGAAACACAGAATTCATAGAGGAAAGTAAAGCCTGGAGAGTCCAAAGGATCCATAGGATTATATTTCCAAAGCTCTAGATGATCTTAGAGGCCATTTAGCCCAAATCCCTCATTTTACCAGTGAAGAAGCTGAGGCCCAAATTTATATAAGTGGTAAATAGATGGTAGAGCCAGGTTTAGATGCATCCCAGATGCTCTGATTCCAAATCCTGTGTTTTGTTTTGTTTTTTTTACTGCTCTCTGTCTTTGAGGGGTTCCCTCAGTTTCTGTGTCTTTTTTGCAGTCTAGAGTCTCAATCAAGGCTTGATCTTGACTCAGGCTTGAAAGTATCAAAACTAATTGAGCTATGGTACCAAAGAAGGTAAAGCAGATTAATAGCCAAATGACCTCAGCTACCTACCAAGTACTACTTGCATGATTTTAGCTAAGTCACGTTTCTTCTAGGTCTGTTTCCTCAATCTGCCAAAAATGAGAAGGTGTCCACCTAGTGTTCTCTAAGGTCTTTTCCATCTCTTAAATCTATGTCCTAGCATGAAACTTTGGTTAGACTCTTGTCGGAGCTACAACATTCTAAGACCTTGTTCTTATCTACCAATTGTTTGTGTTGTTATAGTTTGTCCTTTGCTCTCAGATTTGACCATGACACCATGATGCTCTGACATGTAAGTGAATTGAATTTAAGTGAGGAAGGGCTGTGCAAGGTCACCTGCTTCTTTTTCTATAGAGAAAGAGTGGAAGGAAAGGAACAGAATAACCACAAACCCCCCAAGAGAAAATAGAAAATGTATATACATTCTGGTGTTATAAATGTTATTTGAGGTTTGGATTCTTCATCCAATTCCATTTGCAAAAGGTCTTAGCATAAATCAATAATTAAAATCACTATGCTAGTTCCTGAGAAAATGAATAGTGTGTCAATTCAGGGAATAGGACTTGTATCACTTAATGATAGAATTTAATTTTCTTTAGTCCTCGGAGAATTGAATGCTCCATGAAGAGGCAATGTGGATACAGAGAAGGCCTTGTACGCAGGAGGGTTGGGGTGCCTCTCACAAATATTGGCTATGTTCCCCTCCCTTTAGTCCGCATTAGGGGATCTTCACCGAGAACTCAACACCAGAGATTCAATCCCTCTCTCTGTTCTTATCTAGTGTGAGAACTAATACTTCTAGACAACAGGGTTCAAAGAAGGCCTGAAAAATCTCCAATTTTAAAACTTCCTCTACTAAGTTTTTGTACAACACACCACCATTTGATCTATATACTAATCCCTCTTCCCTCATACCAAATCATACTCACTAGGGTTCAACTTACTCTGTGAATCACTAATTCTAAAACTTTTATTTATGAGGACCCATCGGTGTGTTTATCTTTAATAGTCAGCCAGGAGTCATAATTAGATTAAAGCAAAGTCCTCATAGGAATGACATCATAAGAATGATAGGAACAAAATATCCCCCCCCACTGTAACTTGGGATGCACTCTCCCTGAATTAAACGGTGTAAGTGGGAAAGCTAAGTGCACACACAGTTCTGTAACAGAGAGATAGACATGTACAACTTTCATGTTCGGCCTTGTCCCTTCTTTTCCTGTGATATCTTCATTCTGCTTTCCTGGTTGTAGCGTCTCTTCTGGGAAAGTTACTCAGATGATGTCCCCCAAGCCTGTTTCCTCCTGGATCTCTA
This sequence comes from Sminthopsis crassicaudata, assembly GCF_048593235.1. NCBI lineage: Eukaryota > Metazoa > Chordata > Mammalia > Dasyuromorphia > Dasyuridae > Sminthopsis > Sminthopsis crassicaudata. The sequence goes on from NC_133620.1 coordinate 271,878,230, forward strand.
CTCCTGATAGCTCTCCTCTCAACTTACAGAGTCGAAACTCCTCAGCATTATCTCTTGCCTTGACTACCTGGCTTTGTCCCTTCCAAGTGCAGCATTTCTTACCTTCTGAACGGTTCTGCCACAAGATATTATGGCTGTTGGTGTGGAGAGAAATCCCCTTTTTTTCCAAAGGAAAGAGCTCTCAAAAATTGAGCTTTTCCATAGCAAACTCTCTTCTCTGATTCTAGAAGTCACCCTTTTCGGAGCTGTCCTCTGCCTCAACTGACTCAAACAGAGAAGTTTTTTACCTTTTTGCCAGACCACTTGGGCATGACCAATCCTTAGATATTCTCTAATTCCATCAATTCCGATGAGGAAACTTGTTCATATAAAAAAATAAAGTCTGGATACTTTACATTTCATTTAAAATCCTACCACCTCAAAGTCTCTATTACTTGCCCCTTACCTTCTATGAGTTCATCACTTAGGTTTGGCAGGAAAACCAATTTCTCAGTGTTGTCCTATTCAACTCTATAGCCCATATATTTGGTTTACTTTCAAATACATCTATGAATCTACAAAGTCTCATCTAATTCTTCCTTTCTGTTTTTTTCTCTTCTAAGGCAGAATCTCACATTATTTTATTGTTCTATGCCACATTTTCTAAGCAAGGAGTGAAGGCTTGCTTAGAGCAATGTGGCAAGTCACTTAACCCAATTACCTCAGCAAAAAAAAAAAAAAAAGAAAGAAAAAAAAAAGAAAGGAAGGAAGGAAGAAAGGAAGGAAGGAAGGAAGGAAGGAAGGAAGGAAGGAAGGAAGGAAGGAAGGAAGGAAGGAAGGAAGGAAGGAAGGAAGGAAGGAAGGAAGGAAGGAAGGAAGGAAGGAAGAAAGGAAGGAAGGAAGGAAGGAAGGAAGGAAGAAAGGAAGAAAGGAAGGAAGAAAGAAAGAAAGAAAGAAAGGAAGGAAGGAAGGAAGGAAGGAAGGAAGGAAGGAAGGAAGGAAGGAAGGAAGGAAGGAAGGAAGGAAGGAAGGAAGGAAGGAAGAAAGAAAGGAAGAAAGGAAGAAAGGAAGAAAGGAAGAAAGGAAGAAAGGAAGAAAGGAAGAAAGGAAGAAAGGAAGAAAGGAAGAAAGGAAGAAAGGAAGAAAGGAAGAAAGGAAGAAAGGAAGAAAGAAAGAAAGAAAGAAAGAAAGAAAGAAAGAAAGAAAGAAAGAAAGAAAGAAAGAAAGAAAGAAAAGAAATGAAATACTGCCAAAGTCCATAGAAGGTTAGCATTGAAAGGACAATAGAGATCACCTAGTCCCACACCTTCATTTTACAGGTGAGGAAACTGAGGCTCAGAGAGACAGCTTGCTTGGGTTCATAAAACAAGATGGTAAAACCCAGGTCTCAGTTGGATATACTGGAGAGGAAATTGAATGTGAAGTCAGAAAGACCTGAATTTGAATTCTGCAGCAGTATTATTAGTGACCCCTGGATAAGTCATTCAATGCCCTCATCCATAAAATAAAGTTGATTCCTTTCAGTTCTACGTCTATGATCCTAAGATTTTCTCCATCCTTGCTTTATCCTTGATCTTGACTCCCTAAGACATTATTCACCACTTTAAACATTCAGGGATGTACTGATGGACGACCATCTTTGAAAGGAATTATTTATCTTTTGAGTAACAAATAACTAATATAAATGTAACTTTAAAACATATTGAAACACAATCTAACAAGGAATTTTAAATAGTCTTGCTGCAATAATGCTAAATTGTAGTTGCTATCCATTTGACCTTCAGGTGGTCATTTTGACTTAAAAACTGTGCAGAGATCTCAAAATGAGATTAATTGCTTCACAGCTGAGCTTGGCTTCTCTTGTACTTAATGGGCATCTTGTGGTGAGAATTCTGTGTTCTGCCATGAATACCTACTTTTTGGTGCTTTTTAGTTCTTATAATAAACTAGAAAACAATTTTGTGATACATAAAATAAAATTTTAAAAATAAGTTATGCAAAATCAAAGGAGTCCCTTACAATTACTTGCCTGGAATGGGAGGCAGTAGACTTAAATTATTAATTAGATTATAGTTTTTTAAAAATATTTTTCCCTTTGTCTCCTTTATATAACTAAAGCAAATGTCTTTTACTCAGTCATTCAACAAACATTTATTAAGAGCCTACCAATTCATTCATTCACCCTTTCAATCAATAGTCATTTATTAAGTGCCTACATTTAAGTACTTAAATTTATTAAGTGGCATTGTATTAGGCACTGGGAATACAAAAATAAAATAATCCCTTTCCTCAAGGAGCTTACATTTTCTAGTAGGGAAGTAACACAGATAGATACATAGATATATAACGTTAATTAAAAATACATATGAAGAAATTTGGGGACCAAGGGGAAAAGGACCATGACTTTTAAAAAAATTGCCAAATAGTCAATTGGTGAAAAAAATATTATGGGATTCAAGGAGTGCTTCTTGGTTATATAGGAAAAAAAGATCCCTTGTAAAATTATTCCACTATGTTTCAGCTTAGCCTCTGAGTTGGCAAAAATTGAGAACAGTGGGGATAGTTAGCTGCTCATTTTGCTAGATTAAGAAGCCACCAGGGAGCATCAGGCCTCCTTAGCAACTGACTTAATGTTTTTCTTACACACACACACAAAGAACCAAAACTTATCTACTCCTTGATCTCTCAAAATCTATTGGAAAAATAAGGCTTCTCTGGTGATCCCAAAGGATGAGAAGCTCATATAGTTCTCATTCATTATTACTTTTGAGCTGAGCTATGGAGCTGCAGAGAACACACACAATTGTATAAAGGTTTCCTGAGGATGTTCTGTCTTCAAACTCTTGTGCAGATAAGTGAGATAAATCTGAAAACCCTCTAAGCTCTTGAAGTCTGACTGAATTCAACAGAACAAAGCCTGGGCTCCTTCATCTTTCCTTTGAGCTCTCCTCACTTATCCACCTTTCCAATTATTCTAGGCAATGCTATTATAATCCCAGGCTTAGGGCCGGTGCCATCTCACAGAAATGCAGAACTAGAAGGAAACTGAGACACTTCAATCCCATTTCTCTCTGAGACGAGATAGTGTCGCAGAAACAAGATAATTTTAGAACCCTCCTAATGAATTTTAGTTTTTAAGTTTCAAAAATAAGATTTAAATTCAGGTTATTGATGACATAATCATAGACTAAAGGCAAATGGGTAGTAAGTAAGTAGAAGGCTAGTCTAATTCTGTCATTTTTGATGAGGAAGTTTAGGTCCATAGAGTCTTTCCTAAAGCAATCCATGGAGTAAGTGATAGCAAACGTGTCTCAATCCTTGCTCTCTGATATCAGTCCTGCCCCATCAGGTATGAGGAGGGGGAATGATGCTTTTCTTTTCAGGCTTTAAATCCTCCCTGGTTGCCCATTACCCATTGCTCTATATTTTATTTCCTTAAGCATGTTTTTATGTCTTTCCATTATGTCACACTGCTTTTGAATCTGTCCTCCTTTATATTGTCTACCAACCACTCTTCCTGATAATTATATTTGATTCAACTACCACCAAAATCATCGGAATTTGTGGGAGTAGGATAGAAAGATCAGTGAGAAGGAAAATAAAAGAGGGGAAAGTGAAAAATAACCAGGAGATGTGGTCTGCACAGTATTCTTGGGTATCTTCAAAAAAATTCTTGATACATGTCAGCCAACTTGTAATCTGAGCAGGGAGAACCATGCAATATATTTAGTGTATGATGAAAGTTAACGAATTCTATAAGCATTAATTGTATGCAAGGCACTATGAACAATATTAGAGGAAAAGGTACAAAAGTTGTTTTTTGTTTTTTTGTGTTTTTTTTTAAGATGTAGTCTCTCCCCAGGGAACTTGAAGTTTAATATGGGGATAAGACACACAGAAAATTAGTATTGTAGGTGTGCATTAGAGGTGTATACTGTTTTGGGTGAGGTCAAGATCACGGTTCATCAGAGGGATCAGGAAAGGCTTCCTGGAGGAGACAGAATTTGAATTGAATTGCTGCCCATAATACATGAGTACCAATACAACAAGAAGAGGGAGGAAAAGCAATCAATAAATATTGAACCAAAGTAGTTCTACTGAGATTTTCTTGGCTTTATATTTAATTCTGCTGCCCCACGGGAGAATGCCAGGGTTACTAGGGATTTGGAGGAGAATGGAAAGAACATTGATTCTGGAGTGAGAAAATCTGGGTTCAGATCCCTCACCTCTGATGCTTACTTCATGGGTGATCTGGGCAAATCAGTTAACTTCCCTGGGCCTCAGTTTATTTCTCTGTAAGATGAGGGGTTTAGACTAGATGGGCTCTGAGGTCCCTTCCAGCTCTAAGCTGATCCTACAATTTTAAAATCAGCTTTTCTTTTGCATCTATTCCTGAAGCAGACCGCTCATGAAATGTTTGGCTCTTGTTCGTTAATTATATCTCTTTGCTCTAGTGGCTACTTAACCACTGAAAATGCCTTTGGCTTTTGTCTCATGTTTAGACTTCACACATTCAAGGTGATTGGCACCACGCTGCAAATGATGAGCATGGTGCAGATGGACTCCTTAATAGATGGAGCGTCCACCAGATAGCCTGTCCAAATGGTTCCCTTGAGGATATGGCGGCATTCGGAAGGGGAAAAGCATCTTCACTCGCGAGAACATTTGAAAGGACATGGCAAAATCAGGGCAGCAGAATTTTAGCTCTCCTTTATTTAGTTTAAACTTCTCCCTTTTTCCTCCTTCATCAGTTCTACAATGGCTGGTTTTGCTGTCTCACAACTCGTGCGCAAACTGAAAAATTCCGCCTCTTACCCAACCCCAGATGTGCCATCTCTTCTTCATGCTGCCACGTTATAGATTCCAGGGACCCCTGTGATCTTTAAATGATTAAATGAACTATCCTCTTGCTCTGGTAATCAAAGGGTTCTTTCAGGATATAACCAAAACCTTCTCAATATCCTCAGAAGCCTCAGGAAACATTTATTGCTTTGTTCCTATCACTCCAAAAAATTCCAAAAATAAATAAATAGAATTCCACCGGTTATTTCTTCATCTGATCAATTCAGTTTACTCATGCATTCCACAAGCATTTGTGAACTGTCTGCTGCTGTTGTCTAGTCATTTCAGTCAGTTACAGCTCCTTCTCACCCCATTTGGGATGTTCTTGGTAATGGTACTGGAGGGGTTTGCCATACCCACTCCAACTCATTTTACAGATGAGGAAACTAAAACTGGGTAAAGTGACTTGTCCAGGGTCACACAATTAAGAAGGATCTGAATCCAGCCTTGAACTCAAAAAAATGAGTTTTCCCAACTCCAGACTTGACACTCCATCCATTGTGCTATTAATTGCCTACTTCCATTTTACATCATTCATATATACACATATATATATTTCTAACTTTCTTTAAATTCTACATATTAGCTATTCTCATGGCAAAATTATTAAATGTCTATTGAGTGGGAAAAGGTATCATTTCTACCTTTATAGCATTCCTTGCATCTGTTTTCTCTCTACTCACTCTTTCTGAGGCTATTACAATAGCCCTCTAATTGGTCTTCCTGCCTCAAATTTCTTTTCGCTTCAATCTATATTCTAGGGGGCAGCTAGGTGGCGCAGTGGACAGAGCACCAGCCCTGAGTTCAGGAGGACCCGAGTTCAAATCTGGTCTCAGACACTTAACACTTCCTAGCTGTGTGACCCTGGGCAAGTCACTTAGCCCCAGCCTCAGGGGGGGAAAAAAAAAGTCTCAATCTATATTCTATTTTGCTGTCAAAGTGAATGTCTAGTCTGCCCTACTCAATAAATTCATTGGATCCCTACTATTTCCAGGATCAAATATAAAGTCCTTTGTTTGGCACTTGAAATTCTCTACAATTTGTCCAGTTTTCTAACATTTTATTCCCTTCTGTACACTCTGTAAGCCAGCTACCCTAGCTTTCTTTCTGTTCTTCAAACACTCTATCTCTCATCCAACTCTTCATCTTGCCTATGAGTAGTTTCTTTAAGTGGAAAGTTTTCCCTCTTCTCTTCTGCTTCTTAGAATCCTTGACTTCCTTTGAGACTCCCCTCCGGTCCCATTTTCTGCAAAAAGCCCTTCCCTTCTGAAATTACTTTAGTCATATCTGACTCTTCTTGATCCCAGTTGAGGTTTTCTTGGCAAAGATACCAGAGTGGGTTGCCATTTGCTTCTCCAGTTCACTTTATAGATGAGGAAACTGAGATACAAAGGATTAAATAACTTGCCTAAGGCCACACAGCTAGTAAGTGTCTGAGGCCAGATTTGAACTCAAAAAGAAGAATTCTTGACTCCAGATCTGAAATTCTATCCACTGCATTACCTAGTTGAAATTAGCAAACATTTATTAAATACCTATTACTTAGGATCATAGGATCACATATTGAGAAGTGGAAAGGACTTAAATCCAAAGGCAATCTAGCTGAAATTCCCCTTTTTACAAATAAGGCATGGATAGATTATATGAGACTCCAAGGTTATGAATCTAGTAATAATTAGATAATTTTAAAGAGTAGATCTTTTGGCTCTGAGGTCATTGGTCTAGTACCACAATCAACCCTCTTCTGGCTGTCACAGGTACAAAGAGGAGATGTGACAATCCCTGCATTCCAAAGGTTGACATTTTCCTTGGAGGAAAAGTGATGTGATTGACCAATAGTCAAAAGGCCAGGAGAGTAGACTTGAAGGATGGAGGAAATGTTCTAAGGTATCTAAGGCAAGAGGCAAAGAAAGTCCTAGGATAGAAGCCAGGATCAAGAAGACAATGCTGCAGGTCAGAGCTGTGGGTGAGAAGCCCATGGAGATATTTTGCCACTAAGAGTGTGTCTGCAAGAGAAAAGATATTTGGAAATAACTGTAGACAATATAAAATATTTGGGAGTCTATCTGCCAAGGGAAAGTCAGGAACTGTATGAACACAATTAGAAAACATTTTTCCACACAAAGTCAGATCTAATCGACTGGGAAAATATCAAGTGTTTATGGGTAGACTGAGTGAATATAATAAAAATGACAATACTACCTAATCTACTTATTCAGTGCCATACCAATCAGACTCCCAAGAAATTATTTTACAGATCTAGAAAAAACAAAAGGTCAAGAATTTCAAGGGAATTAATGAAAAATGCAAATGAAGGTGGCCTAGCTGAACCAGACCTAAAATTATATTATAAAGCAGCAGTTATCAAAATGATGTTGGTACTGACTAAGAAATAGATTAGTTGATCAGTGGAATAGGTTAGGTTCACAAGACACAATAATCAATAGCTATAGTAATGTAGTGCTTGGTAAACCCAAAGACCCCAGCTTCAGGGATAAGAATTCACTGTTTGACAAAAATTTCTGGGGAAATGAGAAATTAGTAGGGCAGAAACTAGGCATTGATTTACACTTAACATCCTATACCAAGATAAGGTTGAAATGGGTTTATGACTTAGACAAAGAGTGATATAAGCAAAGTAGAAGAACAAAGGATAGTTTACCTCTCAGATTTGTGGAGAAGGAAGAACTTTGTGATAAAAGAAGAACTAGAGTTCATTATGGAATGCAAAATGGTTAATTTTTATTATATTAAGTTAAAAAGTATTACATTAAAAAGTTTTTGTACAAAACTAATGCAGACAAGATTAGAAGGGAAACAATAAACTGGAAAACATTTTCCATTCAAAGGTTCTGACAAAGGTCTCATTTCTAAAATATAGAGAGAAGTTAAGCCATTCTCCAATTAATAAATGGTCAAAGGATCTAAACAATTTTCAGATGAAGAAATTAAAACCATTTTAAGTCATATGAAAAGGTGCTCTAAATCACTATTGATCAGATAAGTGCAAATTAAGACAACTCTGAGATATCACTACCCACCTCTCAGATTGGCTAGAATGACAGGAAAAGGTAATAATGAATGTTGGAGGAGATGTGGGAAAACTGGGACACTGATGCATTGTTGGCAAAGTTGTGAACTGATTCAACCATTCTGGAGAGCAGTTTGGAACTATGCCCAAAAAGTTATCAAACTGTGCATACCTTTTTATCCAGCAGTGTTTCTACTGGGCTTGTATCTCAAAGAGATCTTAAAGAAGGGAAAGGGACCTGTATGTGCAAAAATGTTTGTGGCAGCCCTCTCTGTAGTGGCCAGAAACTGGAAACTGAGTGGATGCCCATCAATTGGAGAATGGCTGAATAAATTGTGGTATATGAATATTATGGAATATTATTGTTCTATAACAAATGATCAGCAGTGGACATGGCTGTCTTCAACAATAAAATGATTCAAACCAGTGCCACTTGTTCAGTGATAAAGAGAGCCATTTACACCCAGAGAGAAGACAGTGGGAACTGAGTGTGGACCACAACATAGCATCCTTACTCTCTCTGTTGTTTATTTGCATTTTGTTTTTGTTCTCAACTTTTTTTCCCCTTTTTGATCTGATTTTTCTTGTGAAGCAAGATAACTGTATAAATATGTGTATATATATATATATATATATATATATATATATATTGCAGTGAACATATATCTTAACATATTTAACATATATTGAATTACCTGCCATCTAGGGGAAGGGGTGGAGGGAAGGAGGGGAAAAAATGAAACAAAAGGTTTTTCAAGGGTCAATGTTGAAAAATTACCCATGCATAAGTTTTGTAAATAAAAAGCTTTAATTTTTTTTTTAAAAATGATCATTAGGATGATTTCTGAGAGGCCTGGAGATACTTACGTGAACTAATGCTAAGTGAAATGAGCAGAACCAGATCATTGTACATGGCAACAACAATATTATACAATGATCAATTCTGATGGATGTGGCTCTTTTCAACAATGATATGATTCAGGGCAGTTCCAATGGTCTTGTGATGAAGAGAGCCATCCACACCCAGAGAGAGGACTGTGGGAACTAAGTGTGGGCCACAACATAGCATTTTCAGTCTTTTTGTTGTTGTTTGCTTGCATTTTGCTTTCTTTCTCATTTTTTTTTCTTTTTGATCTGAAATTTCTTGTGCAGCATGATAATTGTATAAATATGTATAGAGGAATTGCACATATTTAACATATATTAGATTACTTGTAGTCTAGGGGAGAGGGTGGGGTGAAGAGAGGGAAAAACATTGAAACACCAGGTTTTGCAAGGTGAATGTTGAAAAGTATCTATACAAATGTTTTGAAAATAAAAAGCTTTAATAATAAAAAAAAGAAAATGTATTTGGCCCCGTTTCTGGGATCAGGCATCTAGAACTGGAAAGCCACCTAGTCAAGCTCCTTCATTTTACAGAGGAGGAAGCCTCGACCAATAATGTTTAAATGACTTGTCCAAGATCACAGGTAGTTAGCATCCTTAAGGTTTTCCTGGAAAAGACGGATTTAAACCCAGGAAAAGCAATGGGATTTGACCTAAGTCTTTTGACTCTACAACTGCTCTTTCCACTGCAGCATGCCCTGATCTTTAAATAGGCTTGTGCAGGCCACACTCTAATCCTAAATCATTTATTGTTTTACAGTGGCTGAAGGGAATTATAGCTATCTAAACAGAATTATACATTTTTCTATCTTCTCTTTCTCTTGACTATAAATGACTTCCCCTTTTTCCTCATCCATGAAAATGAGATTATTTCTAAGATCTCTCCCAAGGATGCTGTGAGATTACAATATTTGAGACTTTCAATAGTTGAGGCTCTCTGACTCAGCACAAGGTTCCTGATTTTTTTCACTTATCCTATCATCACTTGTGGGTTGCAATTATTCAAGGATAGTTATTCCAAGTAGACAAAGGAGACAAATGGTTTTGAACTGAGCTGTCTGTCAGTGACTCTTCTGATGGAGGAATAACCCAGTCTTGGAGCCAATGCTGCCCTGAGATGTTACCACAATACTCGGTACTGACTGTTGCCAGTGCTGTCTGCTTTTTACAATTTTCTCCTCAGTCCTAGCTTTCATCAGGAGATTGTTTTTGAAACAGCTGGACTGCCTTAGGGCATGTTATTGCACGCCATGCATTTTGTTACTCATTCTCATGATAAGGGACCAGCCAGGGTTATATCATCATCATCATTCGGGCCAACACATATTTATTCAGCACATGTTCCTGTGCTGTTCGCTGCAGGAGAGTCACTGAGGTCAGACATAAAACCATAGAATTTAGACACAAAAGCCTTCTTAGAACTCATGTATCCATCCTCCTCATTTTAGAAAGCCACAGCCTTAGGCCTTTTCATAGTAGCAAGGAACTGGAAACTGAGTGGATGCCCATCAGTTTGAGAAAGGCTGAATAAGTTATGGTTTATGAATGTTATGGAATATTATGGTTCTGTAAGAAACAATCAGAAGGATGATTTCAAAGAGTCCTAGAGAGACTTACATGAATTGATGCTGAGTGAAATGAGCAGAACCAGGAGATCATTGTACACGGCAACAACAATATTATATGATGATCAATTTTGATGAATGTGACTCATTCCAACAGTGAGATGATTGATACCACTTCCTTCAAATTTTAAGGCACTGTATTCTCAGATTTCTTTGGCTATTACATTAATACAACATTCCCTAAAGAACCAAAATTGTTTGAGGAAAGAAAAACTTATTCTCTAGCTACCCTTACTCAAAAGAAAAGTGACTACCCTTGCTATGAAGTTTTCTGTCATCCCCTCTTCTACCTATACCCTAAATACACAAAAAACTGCCATCCAAGAGTCTTCATTGACTCAGAACCAATTGGACCTGTCCTCCCTCACCTGGCATTACCACGTCCCACAATAATCCACAGACTCAAAGGCTTAGAGAATGTCAAAGCTGAAATGGGCCATAGAGATCAGAGTCCAACCCTATCATTAAAAACAAAGATTTATTTGGATTAGCACTAACAAGCAGCACAACCAAGACCAGCTACTTATAGGAGGTGGCCCTTAATTAGTATCAAGAAACAATGTAGAGACAGTTAGGTAATGCAGTGGATGCAGTGCTGGGCCTGGGATCAGGAGTACCTGAATTCAAATTTGGCTTCAGACACTTATTAGTTAGATGACCCTGGACAAGTCACTCAACCCCAGTTGCCTTTCCCTAAAAATATTCTCCATATCATCTGACCCATGGATTATTTTCAGACTTCTGTTGTATGTCAAGGCAGCCTAGAGACCTTCTAGCTACCTGTGCCCAATGTCCTCCATGAGATGGACTTCCATTTGAACATATTCCTGGGTTAAATGATGTGCCAACTTCTTTTTGCAGAGATTAGTTGTATGTCTGATTCATAATAAGCTTTTAATAAATATTTATTAACTGACTGATTATTTTGTTATTGATCCAGGCTATGTGCTCCTATTGTTAAACTAATCATTGTGCCTTTATATAGCCATGAGTGTTAACTTTGTGTTGATAAATATTTCCCATCAATTCCACCCACTCCATTTCAGTTCTGCTGTTGGGATCCTCATTTCCTTCTACAAGAAAGATGTTCTGAGCCTTTTGAGGTTTTCTGTCTCTGACAGGAGGTTTGGCTATTCCTCCATCCTGCTTTTTCAGATGTTCTGCTACTTTCTGATCACAGTCTTATTGCAGCAGAAGATAACAGGCTCTTCACTGGGAGAGTAATGACCTGCCTGGCCCCAGGCTTCTTCATCTGAGTCATGGAATTCCCATCCCCTGACCTAGTCCCGCCTCAGGCTCGGGGACCAAACCATACCTCCTGAATAGAGGGAATTCAAGGTCTCCTGCAGCAGACAAGTGTATCAAATTCCTCCTGCTTCTCATCCTGCTCAGAAATTATCCTTTGGTTCTTTTTCACTGGGACCAATCCCTGTCCCATGTACTGTAACTGAGGAATTAGATCTCTGTCTTGTTCTTCTTTATGAGACCTCTGTCTCTGCTGTGATCTAATATCCTATAACTCAAAAGCTCTGAGACAAGGGCTCTGATTGGTTCTTGTTAGTCCCCCAAAGAACTAGGCCTTTGTCTGGAACTACCTTCCAGCATCTCGGTCCCTAGGACTTATATCAGGCACTTATCATCTTCTCAGTCCTTTGTCCACTACCTGCTGCTACCTAGCTACTCTGATGTTGTTTTCTGCTTGCTTGCTTACCAGTCATTCCCACCACCAACTACAAAAAAGCGGAGAGGGTTATAGGGAAAGGAGGACCAGCATTGAATTTAAAGGAACTGGGTTCAAATCTAGCCTCTGCTACTGTTACCTGTGTGATTGGACAAATCACTTAACATCCCTGAGCCTCAGTTTCCTTGTATGTAAGTAATAGGTTAAATTAGGTGATCTTTGGGGTTCATTCCAACTCTCTCTCTCTCTCTCTCTCTCTCTCTCTCTCTCTCTCTCTCTCTCTCTCTCTCTCTCTCTCTCTCTCTCTGTGTCTCTGTCTCTCTCTGTCTCCTCTCTGTCTGTCTCTCTCTCTCTGTCTCTGTCTCTCCCTCTCTGTCTCTCTTCTCTCTCTCTGTCTCTCTGTCTCTCTTTCTCTCTCTCTCTCTGTCTCTGTCTCTGTCTCTCTCTCTCTGTCTCTGTCTCTCTCTCTGTGTGTGTGTCTCTCTCTGTCTCTCTGTCTGTCTCTCTGTCTCTCTCTCTCTATTTCTGTGCATGTGTATATATATATATGTGTGTGTATATATATATATATATATAATCCTATGATCATACCACTGAACTTCACCAATACTGACTGCCAACCTTCCTAACCTACCCTAGACCTGATATCACTCCTCACCCAATACTCTCTCAACTCCTCTAGAGTTTCTCCTTCTTTATATTGGACCCTTTCCAGAAAGTTTATTCTTTCCCAGCCAATCTGTCTAGGTTTCCAGTCGTAGCTACACTTAATTTAAGCTACACTTAGTTATCCAAAAAAACCCAGAAATTTTTGAACTTTTTTATGTTATGGACTTTTTTGCCTGTAAACAGATTCCTTCTTATAGGAAGGTTTTTAGAAATATAAAATAAAATGTACAGATAGGATTTCAAAGGAACTCCATTATATAGAAATAAATATGTATTTATTTTACCCCTCTGAATTCACAAATCCCCTGAAATTCATCCATGGACCCAGTCCAAGAACTCCTGCTTTAGACTAACTTTGATAGTTGTAGAACAGAAATGTTTAATTGACTTGCCCATACTTGCAGAAAAAGTCAGTGGTAGAGTCAAAATTCCAATTCAGGGCTCACAACTGCAAGTTCAGCTCTCATAATAATAGTACCTACTTTCTAGGGTTGTTATAAGGATTAAATGAGAAAATAATTATAAAGTACTTAACACAGAGTCTAGCACATAGTAAGTGGTACATAAATATTGGCTATTATTATTATTATTATCTGCATGATAGCAAATACTTTAGGCTAGGTTGCAGGACTCTAACCTTAAGAATATTTAATTCCTAAATGATCTCTCTTTAACTAGCTACTCTTATTGTCTAATCTATCTTCTACACAGTTGCCTAAGAGATATTCTTAAAACACAGGTTTGATCAAATGTTGTCTCTGCTTAAGAGGGTCTAGCAACTCCCTGTTCCCTGGAATAAAATACAGAATCTTCTATTTGGCATTTGAGGGTGCACATGATCTTGCTCTAGGCTACTTTACCAGACTTAAAAGCACAATGCTGTCCATCACATAGTCTACATTCCAAATAGGATGGCCTACTTTCTCTGAAAAAAAAATTTAAGTTAATTTTGTGTTTTAACTAAGGAACATTTAGTATTTTTTAATTTTTCCCCTTCCTCCCCCCACTGAAATAAAGAAAAAACAATAACAAAACCAAAACCATTGTCACAAATATTCATAGTCAAATTTCCACTTTTAGTTATAACAAAATTGTGTTTCATTTTGCCCATCATATCTCTCTCTCAGAACATAGGTAGCAATTTTTATTTTTGGTGCTGTGGGATCAAGTTTAAATATTTCATTGATTATTGTTCTCATATCTTTCAAAGTTATTAATTTTTGCAATGTTGTTCTTATATAAATCGTTTTTCTGATTCTGCTAAATTTAATTTTACTTAATTCATACAAATCTTATCTGAAACCATTTCATTATTTCTTGTAACATCTATTTATATACCTTATTTTGTTCAAACATTCCCCAATTGATGGGCATTTTCTTAGTTTCAAGAGTTTTACCCTCACAAAAAGAGCTGCTCTGAATATTTTTGTACTTCTTGATGCTTTACCTTAATAATAAAAAAAAAATCTCTTTGAGAATATAGGCCAAATAGTGATATTTCTGGACCTGAAACATACTCGCAAACCCCTTTCCAGATATTTATATCAATTCTGCATGTTCATTAATGTAAAATTTACCAATTTTTTTCTCCTTACATGACATTCTCATTTCCTATTTTGGGTTCCTTCTCATTTCTTGGAATGCATTCTTCTTTACCTTTAATTTATAAAAGATCCTAGATTCAAGGGCTGCATGGTACTCAAAGAAGTCTTTCTTGATCCTCAAATTCCTTTTGTTATATGTTTTAATTGTACTGTGAATTTCTTGAAGGAAAATTTTGTTTTGTCTCTGAGCCTAGTCCTGTGTTGGGCACTGAGTGCGTGCTATAAAGAAAATAAGTAGAAGTTCAATGGAGAGAGCTCTGTCATTGGAGAAGTCCTGAGTTCAGATTCTGTTTTGGATGTTTACTACTTGAGTGATCTTAGATAAGCTCTCGATCTCAGCTTGTTCTTGTTTATCCTTTGTTCTCAAAGGGGGAGGGGAAGACCTATTAGCTCCCAAACAATAACCCTGTGGGACTTGGTCCTGGGACTCCTTGTTGGTCAATCAATGAGAGCCAGAGTAATAGGAGTTTAAGGCATGGTGCTAGCAGGTAAGTCCCAAGATTTCTTGCAAGGTTTCAACAATCACTCACTGGACCCAGATGGCTCCAGAGGAGAAAGTGAATTTTGTGACTGCATAGCCCTCTCTCATTTAAATCCAATTCACTTGAACCTCAGCTTACTCATCTATAACAAGACTATAACAGCTAATTGGACTAGGTGGCCTCTGAAATTTCTTCTAATTCAGTATCTATGATCCTATGAAATGATTTACAATATTTTTGACAACTAGTGATGCAATTTCTCATGAAAAGTGATTTGTGTGTATGTATCTGTGTGTGTTAGTTTATAGCTCTAAAGCTGAATGGGATTTCAAAAGAGATCTTATCCAAACCCCTCATTTTATAAATGGGTAAACTGAGGCCCCAAAACTTAGTTGACTTGCCTAAGGTCACAGAAACAGAAAGCATTAGAGGTAGGATTTCAAACCAATTCCTCTTATATGAAAGTACTGTGACACTGATAGCACCTTCTATTGCATCTATTATAACAACACAAATGCTTAATCATTGCCATAATTTGAACTCCCAGAAGCCTAAACTGAGATATTTCATGACTACAATTCCTCCCCACCAGACCCTTGAATTCTGCCCCAGAATCATTGAGGACTCTAGCAAGATTTCAACTTATCTTGTCTGGATCCAGATCTCCACCTTTCTTCCTGGGCAACTGTAGGACTGCCATGCCATCAATTTGTACCCTCCCCTTTTCCAGTTGTCTTTATTTTGTCTTCCATTAGTATGTGAGCTTCTTGAGGGCAAGGATTATCTAACTTGATTATATCTATGTCAAATAAATTTACTCTCCCTTTCTCTGTCTCTCTCTGTGTCTCTGTCTCATTTTCTCTCTCTTTCTCTTTCTCTTTCTCTCTCTCTCTGTCTCTCTCTCTGTCTCTCTCTCTGTCTCTCTCTCTGTCTCTCTCTCTCTCTCTCTCTCTCTCTCTCTCTCTCTCTCTCTCTCTCTCTGTCTCTCTGTCTCTCTGTCTCTCTGTCTCTCTCTCACACACACACACAGAAACATACAGATAAAAATCATTTTTACTCTTATTCTGTGTTGCTCTTGTTCTCTCTGTCTTTTTCTCTCACTCTCATACACAGACTCTTACTCTTGCTCTCTCTTTTTCTCTGTCACTCTCAGTTGTAGTTTATACTGTACAATTCAGTATAAGGTGTCATGTGAATTTTGTCCACTCTTGTCAAACCAACATTATATTTGCTTGAACTGTCTTTGTTGGGCCAGGGGGAAGAAATGAAGTTGGAGTTACTTAGGTCTAATTGAGTTATTTTCCTCCCAAAATGATACTTCGCTTCAAGCTGTAATATTGACTTTCTAGCTATTCTAGCCAAAATGCTTGTCCTTTATCCAAATTGGTTGCTACTGTCAGTTAAAGCTGAATATCACATGTGACAGGAGAGATCCTCCTTCATGATTTTCAGGATTATTTTTTTAAGTATTAATTAATTTTTAAGTATTTTCATTGTTATAGTGATTAGAAATATGCATTTGTTTAACTATCAAATTAAAAGATGCTTATTGAGTATCTATTAAGTGCAATGCATTATTCTAAGTAATATAGGGTTTATAAAGAAATATATGAGCTATATTAAGTTCTCTGCTTTTCTCTAAAGGTCCCTTTTGTGTTGGAGGGTGAGGAGATGAAGAGAGTGAAGAAG
Source organism: Sminthopsis crassicaudata (assembly GCF_048593235.1). Classification (NCBI taxonomy): domain Eukaryota; kingdom Metazoa; phylum Chordata; class Mammalia; order Dasyuromorphia; family Dasyuridae; genus Sminthopsis; species Sminthopsis crassicaudata. Next base: position 271,894,717 of record NC_133620.1, read on the forward strand.
GGAAAGGGAGCAAACAGACAGATAAACAAAGAGATACAGGCAAAGAGCAAGTGGAGGGAGGGAGAGAGAGAAAGGGAAGGAAGGTGGAGAGAGAGAGACACAGAGAGAGAGAGAGAGAGAGAGAGAGAGAGAGAGAGAGAGAGAGAGAGAGAGAGAGAGAGAGAGAGAGAGAGAGAGAGAAGAGAGAGAGAGACAGACAGAGAGAGAGACAGAGAGACAGAGACAGAGACAGACAGAGACAGACAGAGAGAGAGAGACAGAGACAGAGACAGAGAGATACAAGAAGAAAAACAAGAACAGGAACGAGAGAGAAAAGGAGAGGCAGAAGGAGGAGGAGAAAAAGAGAAGGAGAAGAAGAGGCAGAAGAAGAAAGAGGAAGGTGGAAGAGAGAAAAGAAAGCAAGAGGGAGATAGAAAGTGGGGGGAGAGACAGAGAAGAGGAGGAGGAAGAGAGAGAAAAGGAGGAGGAGGAGGAGCAGGAGGAGGAGGAGAAGAAGGAGAAGGAGAAAAAGAGAAGAAGGAGAAGAAGAAGCAAAAGAAAAAAAGAGGAAGGTGGAAGAAAGAAAAGATAGCAAGAGGGAGATAGAAAGTGGGGGGAGAGACAGAGAGAAGAGGAGGAAGAGAGAGAGAAGGAGGAAGAGGAGGGAGGAGGAGGAAGAAGAGGAAGAGAGGGAGAGAGAAAGGAAAGTAAGGTGGGAGAGAGAAAGAGGGAGGAGAAAGACAGAGAGGGGGAGACAGAGAAAGGACAAAGAATGGGAGGGAGAAAAGGGAGATGAGACAGAATTTCAATATAAGCTCATAATTAAACCTTTCTTTGGCATTTAAAGTTCTTTTCAATCTTGCCACTTCCTTTTCTACTCACTTTTTAAAAGTTTTATTCTCTTCTTTGCACTGTTTCACTCAGTTATACTAGTTTAGTTGTTGTAACTTGAACCCAGTACTCCATCTTCTAACTCTGTTTTTAGATCTTCCTGATTTCAGTGACAATGCTGCCATTTTTTGGTATTGTGATTTGATAATATCTGAGATTTGCCTTGCATCTTTTGTATCTTTCTTCTTCCAGACACCTTGAGATTCAATTCCAGGATAGCTTCAAATGACTTTCATTTCTAACATGATACATATATTTGTTTTAGATTAGCTGTTTTTCTTGTCTTTCTTTCATTCAATGTCATTTCTATTTCCTTCTATAGGCAGATCTGGGACTATAATGTATGAAGCCAAATTTGGTGATTACATAGTTTTTAATTATAAAAACAATGTTATTTAAAAAAAAAACCTCACAGATCCTTTTTATCTTCCAAAGATAAAAGATTTCATTGTCCTTTTTCTAAAACAGGGACTCTCACTGGCCTCCTTGTCAGTCTGATGAAGACTAATGAACCCCTTCTAGCTGACCTAAAACTAATTGGTGACCCAGTGGGTACAGCACTGAGCCTGGAATCAGGAAAACCTTCATTGAAAACTGGCCTCAAACACTAACTAGTTGTGAGACTCTGGGCAAGTCAGTTAACTTCTATTTGCCTCAGTTTCCTCAACTGTAATATGGGGATAATTATAATATCCACCTCCCAAAGTTGTAAAGATCAAATGAGATAATTTGTCAGATACTTAGCACAATATCTGGCACACCGGCACTCCATATTAGGCCTTCCCATAATAGACATTCATTTAAATAATAGCCATTCTCTTACCTCTTCCTTCCCCTGCCTCAGAATTCATAAAAATAAAATTCATAGGTTACAAATGAAAACAATTATGTTATGATAGCAATCAAAATATTTTTTAAAACAAGGTCATGGATCTCCAGTTAAGAACATATCTATTCAAGAGTCACATTTTTTATTTTTAAAATAATAGCTTTTTATTTAAAAAATAGATGCAAAGATAGTTTTCAACATTCATCCTGGCAAAAAGTTGTTTTCCAAGTTTTTCATCCTCCCTCCCCTCAACCCTCCCCTAGATGGTAAGTAATACAATATATGTTAACCATGTACAATTCTTCTATACACATTTCCACATTTATCATGCTGCTCAAGAAAAATCAGATCAGAAAGGCAAAAAAGTGAGAAAGAAAACAAAAAGCAAGCAAGCAAACAAAATATCCATTTTGTATTCCATAATGAACTCTAGTTCTTCTTTGGCCACAAATTCTTTCGTTCTCCACAGATCTGAAAGGTAGACTGTCCCTTGTTCTTCTGATTTGCTTATAATATCACTCTTTATGTCTAAATCATGAACCTATTTCGACCTTATCTTGGTATAGGGTGTTAAGTGTGGGTCAATGCCTACTTTCTGCCCTACTAATTTCCAATTTTCCCAACAGTTTTTTGTCAAATAGTGAGTTCTTATCCCAGAAGCTGAAGAATTTGGGTTTATCAAACACTGCATTACTATAGTCATTCACTAAGAACTACATTTTCAAGGGCCACATAAAGTGGAGATAGTTTACTAGTGACTTAATAAAGAAAATGAATTCCTCCCCACCAATGTAAGCCTAAAAAGAGCATCTGTACACCAAAACTTACTTCTCTAGTTTCGGTATTTTTACTGTGTTCTGTGTCATATAGCACCTGATTAAATCAAGATTACTGATAGCTCCAGATGGAATTTTAGGATCAAACATTTTCTTTTCTTTTTTTCTCCTGGTTTTTGTCTTTTTTATGTAGAACATTTTGTAAGGAGGAAGGAGCCTAGTCTTCTAGTCTCTTCCCCCTCAATAGAAAAGTTAAGAAACTGAGGACCAGCAAAATTGACTTGCCCAAAATCACACTATTTATTAGATTCATCTTTGAACTCAAGTCCTCTGCCACCAAAGTCATTGCTCTTGCTATCACAACCCCTGTCTTCCTGCCTCCTTGTGATAAAACCAAAATCTATTGTCACTCCCTAAAACTAAGCCCACAAGCTGTGAGACAATTGATCCAATCATTAGAGCAGTTATCACTCTGACCTTCCAACTCTAAATCTGTGTTCCTTTGATACTAATTTTGGAGAGTTGGGGAAAATTCTAGTAACTTGGGGTAGGGGAAGAGCAGGAATTAGGAAAATTTCCTGTAAGAAGGACACTGCAGTACCAAATTTGGAATGAGGAAGATCTAAGTTCAAATAAGGCTTTAAACACGATCTATGTGACCCTAGCCAATGCCTTCCTCGAGTTTCCTATTTGTAAAATGACGACAATACCACCACTTTTCAAGGTTTGCCGTGAGGATCAAATGAGATAGTATTTGTATTTATATAAACTAATAAACAAATAACAAATAAAAATATATAGCTAAATATGTTTTACTTTTTTAAATTTTAATAGTATTTTATTTTCCAAATATAAGTAAAGATAGTTTACAACAGTCATTTTTGTAAGACTTTTTGATCCGAATTTTACTCCCTCCCTTCCTTATGTCCCCCTTTCTCAAAACAGCAAGTAATCTGATATAGGTTAAAGAGATGCAATTTTAAAATATATTTCCATATCTGTAGAAATATGTTTTATAATTTGTATTTATACCCATTTTTAAAATGCCAGCTATTATTATTATTATTATTTATTATTATTATATCTCAGCTCAAAGCCCACTTTAGAGAAGCTGTTTTTGCAAGTGTTTGCCAACAGCAACAAACCATGATCTCACAGGGCAAAGCTCCCAGGAATTGTGGCCACATGCAGCCACATACATGGCAGGGGTCAGTTAATAACTGACACATGATCTGACTCAATTCAATAAAAACAAACATTTATTAACCAAATCATGTGCTTGATGCCAGATGACTTGAAAAAGGTCAGAATTTCCTGTCTAAGTCTTTTGAGTGATGAGTCACAAACAAAGTGATTTTTCTCATGAAATGAAATAGGTTTGTTTGTTTTGGGGGGTTTTTTGGCAGTCGTATTGATGTTTCTCATTTTCATTCTAAGCCAGATTCTCAGTTCACCTGTCAGCATCTGAGGCTGGCTGATTTTGAAGCCTTCCTTGCTAACATTTAACTTCTGGATCTGGACTACTTTTTTTGTTTATTTGTTTATACAAATTATTAATTGACCATTAGGCTGGCTTTCAGAGAGTTTTTTGGTTGTCAAAACTCAGCCAGATATTGTATCTGGGGAACCAGGCGTGGTTCTTCCTAGATAATGATTGTGTGACCCAAGACAAGACACTTTCTCTCTCAAATCCCCCTAATCAACTCACTAAGTCTGCAAATTTCTGATTTGTATGAATAGCTTCAATTAAATAATTCCAAATATATAGCTAAATATGTTTTACTTTTTAAATTATTTAAATTTCTAGGTCCAAGGCAGTGAATGTACACAAGCAAAATAGCTCCTGCCCTCAGTGAAATTACAACTGGTTAAGGATAATAAGAGCACCTCTTTCCTAGGGTTGCTGTGAGAATAAAATTAGATAATATTAGTAGTTATTTAGGCAAAGAAAAATAAGTAAATAAATAAAAATAAAAATTTATGTCTAAATATGCTTTTTATAAATTTATATTTATATGAATTGTTATGTTATTATTATTAAGGGGAAAATACAACTAAACAATAGGCTTGGTCCTGTAAACATGATAACTATTATAATTTTTTACTAGCTAATTATAGCCACAACTAGATAGCACAGACCACAGAGTTTTGGCCCTGGAGTCAGGAAGACCTGAGTTCAAATGCAGCTGTATGTTGCTTGCTTGGATTTCCTTATATGTAAAATGAGCTGTAAAAGCAAATGGAAACTTATTTCAGTATGTTTTTCCAAAGAAAAACTCCAAAAGGGGCCTGAACACTTGGATACAACTGGAAAATGCTTTAAAAATTAAGGCTAATTGTACCTTTTGACATGTTTGATAAATTAAAATTAGCTAGAGTACTGAGCATTTATTTGTCTTTGCTTAGGGACAGACAGACAGAGTCTGGATCTCTTTGTTCAGGTCTCAATTATTCTATATTTTTTTCTTCTAGGGCCCTTTTTTGAAGCTCTAAGTTGGATGTGGAAGAAAGAATGAGGCTGACTCTTGGGCAGTTCTCCCTCACTTAAATCCACATCCACACACGTGTAATTCATTGGTCCTCTTTGAAAATGAAGGGCCAACAACTGGTCCAGTGAGTTATACTTAAAATAATAATAATAATAATAAATAAATCACACCACCAGCCCTTATCTCTGTCATCAAAAGAGCAGATGTGAGTCTGAATGTCAGTCACAATTCTGCCTCTGGCTTTTAGCAAGAGCCATCCAGAATCTAATTTTCAGACTTTTATTTGGTTTTTAAAACCAGTTGGTTTTTAATACATACTTGTATTCAGAGAACAAATCGAGTGGTATTAGCATAGTTTTAATGGATGTCTCCTGAGTAGGAGGACAAGCTCTATATAAAAAGGGGGAGAATTCAGCTGATTGGCAAATGAATCCAGCAGCATTGTCACAAGCCACTCCAGCTTGCTCTAGTAGTGTAATTAGTCACTGCCAGGAATCCCAGCTCAAATGTTGATTACTCTGCTGTTGTTAATGTTCAATACTAAGCTGTCAATGGGATTGGTTCCATGGAAGGAGCTTTTCTGTTCTCCCAAACCAAGATAGTAGTAGTAGTTGTTGTTTTTAATGGTGGTAGAGGGCACATATTGTTGCTTTATTTTTGGTGTCCAATCTATCAATAATGAATTACTGATCCATTGACAATGCTGCAGCAGGTTAAGTCCAGGGCTTAAGGACTTCAAAAATGATTCCATCTAGGACTTCTTAACCTGAATTTTGTGGATACCTTTTAGGAGATCTCTGAACGTGGACAGAGAAAAAAATGTATATATTTATGTTTTCTGACCTCTAACTGAAATTTAACATTTCTCTCAATTAAAAAAAAAAAAATTCTTAAAAGAGTACTATAGGCTCAGGAGACTGCTAATTGGGTTTTCATGACACACAAAAAAGTTAAGAACTCTTCATCAATTTAGATAACTGAGGCCCAGTGAGGTTAAGGGACTTGTTAAAGGTCACAAAGATAGTAAATATTAGAGGCAAAATTTGAATCAAGGTCCTCGAATTCTAGGGTGGGTGATTTTTCCAAGGCTACAGAAGTAGTAAATGAAGTGAATCAGGAATTAAATTCATCTCTTCCTGACTCTATCCACTGTTCCTGGAGTCCTGAAAAGGAATGAACTGGAGATAAATATATCTTCTTCCCTTTAAATAGGATAAGGGGACTGAGACATAATAGGGTACATAATGTCAGGAAGGAGTGGTGAGTTGCTTTATTTTTCTATGATGTTCTTTGCTACAAGGAAAGTGAATGGAGAGTTAAAAGGAAATAATTATGGCAGAGGGGCAGACAAGAATAAACACACTAAATTTCCATGAAAGTCTTTACCAAAGGTAAAAATTGAGTCATTAACAGAAAAGATAGTTTACCTTCAAATGGGACTAATTGGCTCAGACCAAGTAGAGACCTCTCAAAACTGGAAAAAAAAATCATCTGTTTTGAAATAGGACTACACTAATTCAAATATGAAAAACAATGGTTTAAAAAAAACCACCAGCAACAATGAAATCTAATTTTTGAAATGTTGTCAGTTTTGAAAAAAAAAAAATCAGAGAAAGAAAGGAGGTTGTTTATCTTGCTTATCTTGCATCAGAACCAGCAAATGAAGCACTTTTCAGAATAAGTTTAGTTTGGTGAATAATAAAAGGATATAATTTTTCCCCTGCAAATAGACAGAACTGATTTGCAGATATATGGAATGAAATGACAGTGAAAAAACAGACCTTGCTCTCAGGAAGATGATCTAAGGTCAGGGCCTATCTTGGACACATAGTAGTAATGTGACTGAGGAGTAGTTCAGGCATCTCTCTTAAGACTATTAGTAATTGAAATGCATTAGTGGAGAGAACTTCTGTGAAAGGAATTTCTTATGCTTATAAGCCCATTGGTATGGAACTCTTCCTTTATTGATGGAGACCACTGTCATTCAATTTCATGTGAGAGAAGAGGCAGAGTTGGTGAGATGGGAGACAGAAAAATAAAAAGCTTAGTCTTTCCACTTTTAAAGATATAGACAGCCCATCAAGGAGGCTACCATCTATGTGGTAAAGGATTGCATCAGGGTCCTTGTTAGCCAAATTAGTCATGTTCAAAAGGAATCCAGCTACATAGTATTGAAATAGTATGTAGGAAATTGTCCAAAGGAAAAAAGAGAGAGAAAGAGATTTTAAATCAACTAAGTATATCTAAGAACATATATATATAATAAAAAGGATTTAAAATAAGAGTGGAACTTTGCATATAATTTGCATATAATTTCAAATTTAGAGGGTATGTTAATAGGTCTTAATGATTTTCTCTTTTCTCTCCTTCCCCTATTTAAAAAAAAAAAAAAAAACCTTTATTATAAGAGATAGCTTTCTAGGAGAAGAGTTGGAGAGAGAAAATTGAAGTGATGTAAAACCAAAATATATTAATAAAAAAAATTTTTAAAAAAGGAAAGATTTTAGAAAGACCTTTAAATTTTGATTTTGTTTGTCGATTCAGTGAAGACAGGTAAGAAATCAGCTTAAATGTGTTTCTAAACAGCCCTATCAGTTCAATAACCTCTGTTCATGAGTAAGGTTAAAATCAAAATAAGATAGACTTGATGATGCAGTTTTGTAAGATAGTGACTGGATTGTTTTACATATAGAAGGGATCATGTGAAGTTGACACAGTTGGAAAAATCTTAAAATAGGTAAAGTTGACTTCAGTGTTCTCTACTTCCTTCTGTGTAATTGTTTCCCTTAATAATGCCTTCTGAGCCTCTCTCAGACATTGAATACATTACACAAATGCCATCTCCTAGCTTCATTCTAAGGATCCTAAACAGTACAGGATTTTGTAGTTGTTATTCAGTCATTTAAGTCCTGTCTCACTCTTCCTGACCACATTTGGGATTTTATTGGCAAAGGCACTACAATGGTTTGTCATTGCCTCCTCAAGCTCATTTTATAGATGAAGAAACTGAGGCAAAAAACACAAATGACTTGCTAGGGTCACATAGCTAGTTAGTGTCTGAGGTTAGATTTAAACTTAGGCAGATGAATCTTCTTGATTTTACTGTTAACACTCTCTCCATTGCATCACCTCGATGCCTAGCTAGCTAGATCTATGATCTAGTCACTGTGCTAAGCATTTTACAATTATTCCATTTGATCCTCAAAGCAACTCTGAGAAGTAGATGTTATTATTATCCCCATTTTACAGGTGAGGAAAGTGAGAAACACAGAAGTTAAGTGGTTTGCCCAGAGTCATACAGCTAATAAGTGTGTCTAGGTTAAATTTGAATTCAGATCTTCCTGACTCCAGGCCCAGAACTCTATCCATTGCATCATCTACCTCCCATCTTTATAGTTCTTTAAGATTTACTAAATACTTTTCATGTGTTATCTCATTTTATACTAAAAACAACAAAAACAAAAACAAAAAAAAAAAAACCCTGTTGTTTTGAGAGACAAAGAGGTGCTATTTATTATTTTCCTCAAAGAGCTTCTCTAAATTATGTAGTGCCATACTGATAATAAGTATGTGAGGTTGGATTATAGGACAGAGTACAGAGTGGAAAGAACACTGGAGATGGAGTCAAGGGACTTAGGTTCAAATCTCATTTATTATCCGCATGATCTTGGGTAAAAAAAATTAACTTCCCTAGATTCTATATCTCTCCTCTGTAAAATGATGGGACTGTGACTATTTATAAAGGATTCCTCACAGGTTTAAATCTACAATCCTGTGAATTCCTTCAACTAGGTAACCAAAGATGTTAGCTATTATTATATGATGATGATATTGTTCAGAAGATTTTCTACATCTCAACTCTGTGAGGGAGATAGTCATTATCCCATTTTATAGCTACAGAAACTGCAGTTCTGAGGAGTTGAGTGATTTTCACAGGACATACTTTACCTTGTTAAGTATCAGAGTTGATTCAAATCCAGATTTCTTAAATCCATGTTCAAAATGCTTTCTATTTACTATGCTATGCTTATAGTTTAATAATGCAAGCTGTTAGTTTAACCACAGTCATCTTTGCAGTAAATGGAGGAAAGTGCTTTGTAAGACTGAAAGCAGCATGTGATCATCTTAAATATGGTTTATTTGTATTCCTTCTTATTTATTCCTGTACTTTACAACCCCCCCCCCATGTATGGCCAGAGCCCTTCCTTCCATCTCCAAAATGAATTCCATCAGATTATTCAGTTCCAAGCTGAGAGATTCTTTACAATAGTCAGAGAGGCTAAAATTTATCTTGGCTTTTTGGAACACCTGAACAATCCAAGTTACTACATGTGAAGATACAGTGAGTCCCATATTTCAAAATAACTTGACCCTGAATTCAGGGAAGCTTCAAAATTCCTTGCAATTTTTTCCTCTTTCCCTTGGTACTTTTGTCTGGATAAGCAGTTAGCTGATGTCGGTGCTTTCAGCAAGTCCCCGGGCTTTAAAGCCCTTCAGAGGAAAGTGCATGCATGCATTCAGGCAGCAAAAGCAAACTGCAGAGTTGCAAATGGGAAACTACTGGGTCCATGTGTACAGGAAATTATTCAGAGCACATGTGCCTAAAAAAGTGATTTAAAAACCAGTCTCTTGTCTCAGCATGTTCATTCTCCACCACCGCCACCGCCCCCATTCCCTTCACCCTTTGCTGGTGCTATTTTCTGCGCAGGGAGGTTGGGTTTTGTCACCATGCAGGTTACTAGTGAGAAACGCATTCACTTACCATTGACATGACACCTTGATTACTCTCTAAGTGCTAAGAGAGCTCTTCTGTTGCCAGTTCATTAACTCCTTTTAAAGGAATAGGGGATGTATTGGCAAGGAGGCTGACCTGGCAAGGGTGCCCTAATCTCTGATGTATCACACTAAGATTTGGACAGGGGCTCTATCATTTCTATGTACCCAGCATAGTACCCTGAGGATGCTGAGAGACTTTCTTACATTCTTGAGGGATGAAGGACATAAAATAGGACAGGCTTCATTGGTTTCCCCATCCTTCCCTATTTCTCTTGTCTCCTGTTCTATTGTAAGTGTATCTATTTCTGCATTTCCTCAGTGCCTAGAAATGGACTTTGTACACAGTAGACATTAGATAAACATCTGGTTAATTGAATCAAATTGCACTTTCTTACTTCCTGTGGTGTAGTGAATTTGAGATGGGAGACTTGGGTTTAAATCCTGACTTTTAATTGCTGTGTGACCATGGGCAATTTACTTAACCCATCTGATTATCCGATTCCTCATTTGTATTATAAGCATAATAATATTGGTGCTAGCTATCTCACAGGATGATTATGGGGGAAATGCTTTGTAATCCTTAAAGCACTATATAAATTTGAGCTCTTAATATTTTCCATTTATCAGAAGTCATCTGGAGACATATCACTTTAGCACAGAAGAATGACTAATGCTGGGGATTGCATGTGCAAATCATGAAAGAGATGTGGGGTTAGGGAGGGGTTGTGTAGGGAATGGAGAGAGGACAGGCACCATACAGGAAAGCAATTTTATACTCAGAAATATGGCTACTTCCTAACCAGGAGTTATCCTTAATACTGTTTCAGAGCTGCCTGTGAACTTGAGTTCTGGTGTCATTTCTGCCATTAGCAAATCATTTCCCAATCAGAGTCTCAGTTTGTCATATGGAAATAGAGACAGGTAGACTAAATAGCCAATCAGAGAAGACAGATTCCTTTCTGGTTCTAACGTTCTGTGATTCCCTGATTAAGCTATTCAGATTTGGATTTCACAATTACAGAATTGGGAGAGAGCTCAGGGGAAAGCAGTGAAATAACTGAGTATGTTTCACATGGGACTGAAGTGATATCAGGCGTATGGAAGGTGATGAATAATTCCCCATCTCTACTGGGAACAGAAGAAAATGAGCAGCAGGAAAGTTAGCTTAGACATTAGAAAGACTACAAGGATGGTTAAATCACGGAACAAATATTGTTTGTTTCAAAACAGCTGTGTTTGTTCTATGATCTTTATTCTCATATGAAATCTGTTGAGCATTTCTAGAAGAAATTTTAAAATATTTCTGCTGTTTCTCCCAGTTTGCTCAGAGGTTCTGGGATGTTTTGACAAAGGCCCCAGAATAGGGGTTCTGGCTTCAACTTTTATTTAGAAGTCATTAGATAAAATAACAGGATAAAGAAGTCTTTTTTTATAATTCTAAATTCTAAAAAATAAAAATCTAATGATAAAATACATAAAAAACAGTGAGTGAATTATGTGCTTGTCCATAAGTTAGAAATGCAAATAAGTCCAGTTTCATCTGATTCCTTATTAAGTATAAAGAGAAAGCAATGAAATATTAGAAAACGGGACATTTAGAATTGTAAAGAGGAGTTAAATAAATTGATAATATTTAGATAATATTTTAATCAAGTGAAAATGTGCCTTTTCAGCCCCTACTTTTCAGGATTTTTTCCATATTTTTTCAGCTTAATTACATTGTTGTTTCTTGTAGTGAAGTCATTTTTTTAAAAATTATTTCCAACTCTTAATGTCCCATTTGGAGTTTTCTGGGCAAAGAAAAAGTGCTGGTCTGGAGCCAGAAAGACCTGAGTTCAAATCCAGCCTCAGACACTTAGTAGCTATATGAATCAGGGCAAATCACTTAATTTCTGTCTGCCTTAATGTTGTGATTGATATGATTATGCTTATTATATATTATATTATATTATATATTATATTATAATATATTAATATTATTATATTATAATATATAATATATTAATATTATTATATATTATATATTATATTATAATATATATTATATTATAATAATATATATTATATATATATTATTATATTATTTTATAACTAGGATTTATAATCATTAAGATTTTGAAAGACCTTTCCAAATATTACATTTTATCTTCCTAAAGAGAAGGAAATGGCAAACTATTTCATTATCTTTCTCAAGAAAACCCCATGGACAGCATTTGAATGCTCTGGTTCACAGGTCATGAAGTCATATATAACTGAATGACTAAACAACAAGATTTAGTGTAGAAAAGCAGATGGAATTGAGAATGAGAAGGCCTACATTTGAATATGAACTCTTCCATTTAGTTTGTGAAAGAAAGACCTAGAAGAAGGTCTCCAATACATGGGGTAGATCAATTCCTTTATAGGATTTATGGGATAGCGATATTACTAAACATTCAACTGTGTTTATACAGAGTCTAAAGAACAGAGATTTTTCATTCATGTCACTTTTGTTATGGTTCATAGGATCCTAAATTTAAAACTGGAAGAAAACTGAAAATTCAACCACTCTACCCACTGCACCCCTCCCAACTCCTCAATTGTTCTTTGATGAACTGATATCTGGGAAAATGGAGGGAATATCCATTTAAGTGACATCACAGATTCATTGAAGTATTGATATATATTTTGGTTATTTCTTACATCAGTCCTTTCCATGGGGGTCCATGAACTCTTAAAAATATGTCACCGTAATTAGTTTTCTTTGATCTCCTATATACTTTATTTTGTGCGTTTAAAAACTACATTCTGAGGAGTACTAGGCTTCACTACATTGCTAGAGGAGTTAATGACATAAAAAAAGATGAAGGACCCTTAAAAGTAAAAGATAGTTAGAATCCACAGGAAGATAGTCTCCCCTTCCTGAACCTCTGCTTTATTATATTTATAATATAATTAGATTATATTAATTATTTATATAATTATATAATTAGATTATATTTATTAAATTAGATTAGATTAGATTTATTATATTATAATTAGATGGTACAGCATAGATCTCAGATGTCTTCGTGGTTTATTGGGGTACAATTCAGGTAGCTATTTGCTTCCCTGATCTGCCTAATTGTTTGACTGTCTTAGTTGCTAGCTCTGTTTTGTCTCCTCCCTTACTCCTTTTTTGCTGCTCCTAATTACCACCCCCAACACTGGAGTATCTGTTCTCTCTAGTAACCACTGCTGATATAACAACAACAACAACAACAACAACAACAATAATAATAATAATAATAATTACTATAATTTTAATTTTTATAATATTTTATTTAAAATTTATCATATAGGCTAACTGTCATATATTAAAAGTACATCACATACATTCGGCAACAATTTACTAATTAGCACATTTAAAATGTTGTGATTGATATGATTATGCTTATTATTTTATAACTAGGATTTATAATCATTAAGATTTTGAAAGACCTTTCCAAATATTACATTTTATCTTCCTAAAAACCCTTCAAGTTAGGTGCTATTAAAATCCTCATTTTATAAATAAGGAAATTGAGACTGAGAGAACTTAAGTAACTTGTCAAAGTGTCTAAAGTCAGACTTGAAGTCATCTTCCTGACTCTAGAAGGTCCAGTGCTTTATTCATCATCCTACGCAGCTGCCTCTCTTTTCTCCTCTTTTTTCCTTCTTTTCCTTTTTGAAAATATAACCATCTTCTTCAAGAAACCCTCCTTCATTCTCTATAAAGTCAGTGTCTTCCCTGTGTAACTGCCTATAATTTAGTGAGCATGTTTCTTATTTACAAGGCATCTAGGTGGTAAAGTGGATAAAGAGCACTAGACTGGAAATCGGGAAGACTCATCTTCCTGAGTTCAAATCTGGTCTCAGATACTTACTAGCTGTGTCACCTGGGGCTTGTCCCATAATCCATTTGCCTCAATACCTCATCTGCAAAATGAGCTGGAGAAGGGAATAACAAACCACACCCATATGTTTGTCAAGAAAACCCCAAGGAGGGTCAACAAGAAATACAACTATAATGATTCAACAACAACAATCTTGTTTGCCCATCTTCCTTGTTCCCATCTTCCTTGTTAGTTTTATGAGCTTCTTGAAGACAGGGTCTAGGTTGTTTTTTTGTTTGTTTGTTTGTTTTTTAATTTGAATTCTCAGTGCTTAGCACAATAATTGTTAACTATAAAGTAGGCATTTAATAAACGCTTGTAGACTTGTCAGCTTGGCCATATTGTCTCTTCTGTCTCTTTATGCTTTATTTTGGCTCATTGGTCTTTGTGGGGAAAAAAAAAAAAAAGGTATCATTTTGCTAACATCCCTCCAGTCTGTTAGCCTCCCCATTCCTTCTGGGCAGTGAACTGACCAATCCCAGGATACCGGGTATACTTTTTAGCTCTTCTCAGCTGTTTTCATTTGTTGCTGACTGATCAGAGGCTGCTTTTTCATCAGAAAGAAAAAGAACATTTATTGAATTTTTTTTGGCTGCTTCCACATCTGGGGCCCTTCTAGAGAGAGGATTTTGAAAGGCTGGATTTGAGTAGCTGATTCTATAATTATGAAAATGAATAACTAGCTCTCTTGCCAACCATAACAACCACTTATATAATGATAACTGACATTTATACAACACTCTTAAAGTCTGCAGTGCTCATATAGAATATCTCATTTGATTTCATGAGTTAGATAGGTAATGGAGGTGTTGTTCTTATTTCACCAATGAAGAAACTGAGTCATAGTGGTAAGATGATTTAGTGTTGAAGAGATAGCCAGCTTGTCAGTGACATATGCAGGTTTTGAGCCAAAGGCAACTTCTCTTCTTTACAAGATACCCCAAACCTCTCAGATTAGGTTCATAGACCTAGATGGAGGGCTTCAGAAGTCATGTAATCCTAACTCCACCTTTTACCAAGAAACTCAGGTCCAGGAAGATTGTCACTTTTCCAAGGTCACACAAGTAATAGGTGACATAGAAAGATTTTAAACCCAGTTCTTCTTGGCTTTATCATCATACCAGATGATGTATGTAGGATCTTGTTGTACATACTTGTTGTATGTATTTGTTGTAAAGGAGGACATTAGGAATTATTTATGAGAAATGTCTTTTTCTCAAGGCATAAAGATCATAATGGCCAGAAAAGGAACAAGAACTCCCCCAAAATAAATGATAAAAAATAATTTAAATAGTTGAAGGTCCAGACAAAAATTAATCTCTTTGGGATATGAAACTCATTAGATTTCTTCTACTTCTGGGTATGAGATGATTATCAGGAAAGATCAAACTAAACTTTCCTTCCCATGATTAAAATAGCATTTCAGAAACAGCTTATTGACTATGATATCACACTCCATGAATCAGTGGCTCCTTCTAATGTGTGATGGTGACTAAGCTATAAAAGAGAGATTCACCAACTTTTGACTTTGCATCAAAATCCGTTTTTCTCAAAGTGGGAAAAATTAAAATTATACATACATGTATATAAATAGTACATTTTTCTCTATACATATTTTCCAGTCTAGAAACAACTTGATGTAGTAGATAGAGCAAAAAACTTGAAGACAGGAAAACTTAGATTCAGATCCCCCTCTGATGCTAGCTGGGTGTCCATGGGAAGCCATTTAAACTTGATAATTTATCCACTAAATTACAGATTATTATCATCTGCAGCCAATGGAGGGAAGCAAATCATAAGTCATTGAGGCCTTTTCTAGTCTTGTTTTTCTTGAGTCGTTCAATCGTGTCCAACTCTACATGATTCCATTTAGGATTTTCTTGGCAAAGATACTGAAATATTTTGCCATTTTCTTTTTCAAATCATTTTACAGATGAGGAAATTAAGGCAAACCGAATTGTCTAGGGTCACACAGCTGACCTCAGATTAGGCACTCTATCCACTATGCCACCTAGCTGCCCATGTTCCACTTTATATTTTAGAAATAGTAGAAATACTGCTTTGAGAAGCATAATATATGTTAATTTAAGAAAAAAATTGTTGGAAAGTAGAAAAGGAACACACTCCTCTTTGTGCTCATTTTTGATATCTCTGTCTTATGAGTTTTTCATGTTTTTTGCTTTTAAATAATTAAAGGATATAAAAAAGACTTTATATGTTATCTACTCTGTGCTTTAACCCCTAAACTTTTCAAATAAATGGGTGCCTTGCCATTTTTTAAATATACAGAGAAGATAAATAGTACAACTCTATTGTATAATTTGTTGTTGTTCAGTTATTTTCAATTGTGACTGAATTTTCAATTTTCAATTGTGTCAGCCTCTTCGTGATTCCATTTGAATTTTTTTTTGGTAAAGATACAGGACTGCTTTGCTCATTTTCTCTAGCTCTTTTTGCAGATAAGGAAACTAAGTCAAACAAACTTGTCCAGGGTCCCACAGCTAGCTAATAAGTATCTGAAGCCAGATTTGAAGTCAGAAAAATGAGTCTGATTGTAGACCTAATACTGTATCTCTCTATTGTGCCATCTAGCAGTCCCATAGTATAACACCTTAGCAACCTCTTGTTTGAAAATTCTTTCATGTATTCTTCCCTCTGCCATTCTCAAACAAAATCTAGGGACCAGGCCACAAAGGGGAAAGGGAAGGGAGAAGAGAGAAATAATGAAAGAATAAGTGATAGCTAATCCTACCTAAAATCCCACATTCTGAATAAAGCCTTTCCTAAATCCCTTTAATACTAACATCTTTCTTCAATTGGTTATCTCCTACTTTATTCTCCAGAGATCTTATTGGTACATAATGAAATCTTTGAGGGTAAGGACTATATTTGTCTTTCCTTGTATCCCCCACCCTTAATATAGGGCAGGGCTGCTTAAACTTTTTCCACTCACAACCCCTTTTCGCCTGAGAAATTTTTATGTGACCCTGGATATACAGGTATATAAAGTAAGAATATAAATCAAACATTTACTGGTAATAAATGATAATTTACTGAATATAATGATAACAAATCATAATTTCACACCATTCAGTTACACAATCCTATATGGGGTCACAACCCACAATTTAAAAAGCTTTGATAAAGTGCCTAGTTCATAGTAGATGAAGACTTATTGATATGACTTGACTTGGCAGAAGATAGAGGAAGGAAGCAGGTAATATCTAATAACAGAATGTAGAACAAAAACATAGAAGGGGTGGGAAAGATCATCAAGCTTAGTTCTAATGTTTTATAGATTAATTTCTCCAGCACTATCAAGGGAGAAAGAGAAAGAAAGAAGAATGGGAGATAGAAGAAATAAATGAGAAAAAAGGTCACATTTGCTCCAACTGCTTTTGCTAATTGTATGTAATATTATTATGATAAAATTATCTGATAACATTACACTATATTATTGTATTGATATTAATATTCAATAATTAAATATTAATATTGTAGTGCAGTTGTATAGAAAACCTACCTCCTCTGGTATAAGAAAGCCTGGGTTCAAGTCCATCTATTCACACATACAGATTATGTGATCCTGGTTAAGAGTCCTCTTAGAATAACTCCCTAAAATAACATGTTGCAGAGTAAGTGTCCAATCTGCATGAATAGAAAGAATTCTTTCATCTTTAGTTCTTGATCCCAATGAAATCAAAACTCCTACCAGTCAGTCCTCAGGCATTCATTAAGAATCTACTATGTGCAAGGCACTAAGTGTTGAAGATACAAAATGAGGCAAAAATATGATTTCAAGAAATTTACTTAATGAGAGAAAACATTCAATCCACTTTAAACCCACAAGGCATATATATATATATATATATATGTGTGTGTGTGTGTGTGAAGAGAAAGACAGAGGCAGTGACAGAGACAGAGACACACACAGAAAAGAGAATAAAATTGATGAAGAAGAAAAATGATGTTGAGGAAGAGTAAGAAGAGAAAAAGGAGGAGGAGGAGAGAGAATAATACCAAATAGGAAGGAGGAAGAGGAGGAAGAAGAAGAAGGAGGAGGAGAAAGAAGAGGGGGAGGAGGAGGAGAAAAAGATAGATCATTTTCAGAGGGAAGGCACTGGAGTAATAAAAGGACACATATTAAAGCCTACTGTAGAAGATACAGTAAGATGGGATCTAAATATTAAAAGCAGCAGACCAAAATGAAGAGAGAAACGATTCCAGGCATGGGATTGGGGCAGCTATTAAAAAGGAATAGAGTCAGCAAAAGGAGTTTTATGTATGAGGAGCAGTAAGAAAACTCAGATTACTGGAAAAGTATGTGGAAAGGAGAAACGTGTAAGAAGGCAGTAAGATAAGAAGGAATGCAGTTGAGAAAGACTTTGAAGTTCCAACAGAGTATTTGATAATGAATCCTAGAGGTGTTGGGGGTCTGTAGAGTAACCAGTAGAGTAGGAGGTGACAGAATCACCTTTTTGTGCTTTTGGAAAATCACTTTGGAAAACAAGTGAAGAATGGATTACAATGAGAAGAGACTTAAGGCAGGGAAATTAATTTATGGACTATTGCAGTAGTGATGAAAGCTTATACAGGATAGTGGCAGAGTAGAAAGGGGACCAAAATCAAATAAAGCATAGTAAAATAAAAATTATTTGACTTTGATAAAAATTCATAAGGAGTCATATAATTAATATTACATATTTCCCCATTAGTTTAAAGTATTGTATGAGAGATGCTTTCTGATTTTCAAGTAGCAATACTATATTCCCCATTTTAAAAAAAATCTTACTTCCTGTATACTATCTTATTAGAACCTACTCATCTCTAGAACCAGAGTCATATTTATTTATCAATAAGTATTTAAATAAATTTCAAAATGCTTAAATTCTATTTTATGGGGTATCATCTTAATGTTCCAGTCCCTCCCTCAAAAAACCCCCAACAAAATAGTCTTTTGAGTGCTTCCCTATTTACAGTACAAAACCTCCAATTACTGGCTGTTTTCCAGGGTACTTGAAATGGTCCCTAAGCTGTTCTAAAAATGGTCACAAATAATGCTCTTTGAAAAGATGTTCCTGCTCATGTCTCCCTCCCCCAAGAAGATTAATTATGAAATATTCACTTCAAGTCTAAGATTACCAAATATTGAAGAGAAATCTTTGCTTTTTTCAAAGGTGAATTTCTGAAAGATTTTGTATTCATTTTCTTTGGTAGAATTGCAGTGCCTTTGTGAAGTATAATCTCTAAACCACAAATAGAATGTATACTTCTTAAGAAATTAGTCCTTTTTGCTTTGGGGATTTTTTTTTGTTTGTTTTTATACTGTCAATATCTACCTCTATGCTTGACATATAAACACTGAATAAATGATTAAACATAGCTGATTTACCCATTGGAAGTTTCTCAGGATCACGGATGTGAAATCCAATAGCATATATTTCAAAATGTGGCTTCTTCTTGGAAAACTGTTATGAGAGGAAGGGCAGGATTACCAAATAGAAAAAATAAGTATGGGATGTGATTTGATTTGATATGATATAAAGAACAGCTATATTTCATCATGGAATCATACATAAATTTAGAACTGGACAGAATCTTAGAGACTACTCCCTCCAATTCCTTATCTCATTTTACAAATGAGAAACTGAGGCAGAATTACACAGTTAAGTGTCTGAAGTGAAATTTAAACAAAGATTTTCCTGATCTCAATCCAGCAATTTCTCTATCTTCTCACATTCCTAATAGTTAGGTCAGAGATAGAGATTCAGCTCTATTTACTTACCTGTATGTTTCTTTGAGCAGGTCACCTCCATTTTTTAGGTATATGAAATGAGAGTTAGTTTTGGGAAATCCAAGGCCCTTTTCAAGTCTAAAAGAGTTACAACAGTAATGTCATACCAAAGTAATTCAGAAATTTGCTTGTTTTGTCATTATGTACTAAAATTCTGCTTGAAAGAATTATGTCAAAATTCTGCTTTATGTGGTTTTAGCTTCTTATTTGGGCAGTTAGGTAGTTAAGATAAAGTATTTGGCTTGGAATCAGAAAGACCCACTTTCAAACTGAGTTCAAATATTTACTATATGTGTGACCCTGGGCAGGTCACTTAATCCTATTTGCCCCAGTTTCCTCTTCTGTAAAATGAGCTCAGAAAGGAAATAGCTAATCACAATATCTCTGCCAAGAAAACCCCAAATGGGGTCACAAAGAGTTGAATATGATTGAAAATGACTGAATATACACAGCTTCTTTTTTGGGTTGAAGCAAGGCAGTATTATTATTTTTATTACATTAATGCAGCCCAAGCCAGGAATACAGAGTATCTCTCCAATTACTCAAGTGACTCTATTTAAGGTATGTTTTTAAATTATATCTTTAATGTGTCTTGGAAAAGTAGCTCTCAGATATTTTGGGCACATTGAAGTTATTTTGGGTGAGATTTCCCTTTCTATTATTTTTTTCTTGGTTTTTATCATTATTAAAAAAAAATATGGAGTAGTTTGTATCATGCTACTTTATTGAATATATAATTGTTTTAATTAGTTTTATTATTGATTCAAAGATATGTATTGCAGACTGCCCTCACCTATCATTGTTCTCTGTGTGACACTCTTTTATTCTTTTGTGTCCTCTATCCCTCTAAGGCAATAAATCCAGTAGAAAATTGATATAAAATGTTAGGTCTTTGTTTCCATGAGAATTTTGGAATTTATAATCCTCCCACTTTCCTAGAGAGTTACCAGGAGTATGTCATAGGATATAAAGAAATGGAATGTTTCAATATACCCTAATTTCTAATACTTTCTTCCTAGCCCTGGCTCTTTTGACTTTTTTTGGGGGGGCAGACTATATGTCCCTACTAGATTCAATGCCCAATTTGAGTTGCATCCAAATTAAAATTGAATTGGAAAATGTTTAACACAATAAATAAAAATACAAAAAACACAAGCAATGTTAAGATGTTTTTCTAAGTAAATGTGAAATCTAAAGATCTTTATATATATTTTCAGCGGACCTCATTTCTATTTTCGCTTGATACCATTCCCTTAGAGACGCTTAGTCATCCTTCCTGTCTTGACTTGAGTGAATGAGTTTAAATTAGAGAATAAGGTAGATTCAATCCACTCTAGCTCTGGGTCTTATATTCTTAAAGATAATTTTTCCACTTAAATGGGGAAGGATTGAGCTTATCCCTTAACCTTCTGTTAACAGTGGTTGGTGTTAAGAGTGGAGAATTTTTTAATCCTCCAAGGTATTTAGGACCCTGGACAGCAACTAGACTTATTAGTGAGATTAGTTAACTGAGAAGTTTGGTGTAGCAATTTAGTAGGTTGACATAGTAATTATTTAGGAAGACTTGAATTCAGATCCAACTCAGGTACTTATTCCCTGTATGACCCTAGCCAAGTCACTTAGCCTATCTTAACCCCAACTTTAGTTTCCTCTTTTATAAATTGGGGAAAATAGTAGCACTTACCTAGCCAGGCTGCTAGGAGGATCAAACGAGAAAACACAAAATTTCTTTACAAAACAAAATGTTATATAAATTTTAATGATTACTAAATAATGTCTATAGGTGATCCTGGCAGGGAAATCAAAGGAGAAGGGAAATGGGGAAGAGAAATAAAAGTAATAGGAAGCAGGGAAAGAAGCATAAGTTAGAAAGGGAATACATATGAAAAACAGACAACTGAAAACAGTGTATACAGTGGAGGGTTAAGTGTTAAGGGTTAGCTACCAGGAGCAGAAATTGTTAAGAAGGTACAAAGACCATAGACAATAATAAGCCTGAATTTAGGTCTGAGTATCCCAATTATTCCTAAGAAGGCAGAAAATAGATAAAGCAATTCTAAACCAAGTCCAGGAAAGAATAGAGACTAGAGATAATCTAGGCAGCCAAAGTAAGGTGTAGGAGAAGTGAGGATTGGGGAAGGAATTCTAGTTATACTATAGATTTTCAGGAGTAGTTGGCTCCAGTGCTTCTGTCTCATTCTTTCTATCTCTGTTTCTGTTTCTGTCTCTCTGTGTCTATCTTTGTCTCTTTCTCTTTCTCTGTATATCTCTCTCTCTCTCAGTGTCTGTCTCTCCTCCTCTCTCCTGTGTTGATATTTGTATAACAAATTGTGAGATTTGGTTCTAACTACCAACAATCTCCTTCACAATCATTGACCCTGGCAGAGACATAGCTAGGAATATTTGCCTCATAACCACATGAAAATAATAGCTAGAATAATAGCTAGCCTTTATATTTTTGCAAAGCACCTTAAATGTGTTATTTTATTTGACCCTCACAACAAACACATAAAAGTCAAATGAGAGAAGTGTAATAAGCTTTGAAAATCATAAAATACTAGGTAAGTACTTTTTTGATCTCTCTCCCCCACTCCCATTCTACAAATGAGGAAACCAAGTCCCAGTAGAAGTTAAAACACCTTGTTCATAGTCACTTAGTTACTAAATGTCCATAGCAGGATTTGAACCCTGATCTTCCGGATGCCAACCCCACTTCATATTCTAGCTGCCTCTAGGAGGGAAGGAGTCAGTCCCTGATTTTGAGAAAAAAAGAACATGTCCCATTTATGAGAAACAGAATTTCAGCATAAGGCAAAGGCTTGGAAAAGTTTCCCATGGGCCAAAGAAGAAATAAAGCAGTGCAGGGAAGGTACTATCTCACTCTAGTTATCTAAAAGTAAAATTTTCTATTTTATATCAGCAAAAAAAAATTTCTCATCAAGAGCCCTTTACATTGATGAAATTATCTTAATTAGATTATTCTTTGCTAGGTAAACTAGGTACTGCTGATTCTATGCTCCAAAGACCTACAAGGCTCAAAATTCTGTACCTTATCCTCTAGTTTGAACTATTGGCCTGCATACCCTAGGCTGCCTTCAGAGCTGCAATTTTTAAAATTACTGCTTTGGGATGGCAATACTTCCATTAATGAATCCCCTAGGAACAAAGTTCTTTTGTAATAAATGTTGTGTTATAAAAGCAAAAAGGCAACTTCATAAATCCCACAGCTATGTATGACAAGAATACTGTATTAATTTGAAAATAGGCCACACTTTCTCCATCCTCACCCCTAAATTTGGTTTGTATAAAACCTGGAAATATACTGTAATTATACTTTCAGGTAAGAGAATTATATGAAAGATATCTAGGCATGGATTCTAAAGGGCTAGATATGGCATCCAGAAATCCTAGACTCAAAGTTTGCCCATGACACACACTGCTTTTGTGGCCCCATGGAAAGTGACTTCCCCTCCAGTGCCTCAGCCAGCAATCTGAGACTTTAAATAAGTAAAAATGTGAGTTTCCTACTAGTGAAATCATGGGTTCAGTCCAAAGCAAACAGTAAATCATTGATCTCTAAGAGGTGTTGTGAGGGGAGGCTTTTGTTAACTATATGGTCAAGTGCTACATAAATATGAGTTATGGTTAATATCATTATTTTCATTATCATTATCATCCCCATTACTATTATTATTTCTGGAGACTGGCTAGCATAACGGGCCAATCCCGAAATCTCTCAGATCTCTCCTAAGTACCTATTTAAGATCAAAAAATTCAGTTCTGTATCAGCAGAGAAAATTCCTCATTCAGAGCTCTCTATATTGGTGAAATCATAGGGGAAAAAGATAGGGGAAAAGGAGAGAAGATGGAGAGGAGGGAGGAAAAGGGGAAGAGAGAGAAGAAGAAAAAAGAGGGAGAGAAAAGGACAAGAGAAGAGGGAGAGTGGGAAGAGAGAGAGACAGAGAGAACACATGAATAAAAGCATTAAGAAGGAAAAGATGAATAATTGTTATAAAAGAACAAAATATTTGAACTGAAAGAAAATTTTTTTCAAAAGCAACGTTTACAATGAGTATATTTTTACTATGCTATGTTCTTCTTCAATACTTCATCAAAGATATTGTGAACTTACCCCTGATTTCATGATTTTCAAAGGTTATAATATTAATGATAGAGTTTTGACAAGCCCAATTCACCTAGCTCAGGAATGGATTATGTGATTTTCTAAGAATCAATTTAGATAAAATGCATTTGTCCCTGGGCATGAATTTTAATAGTCCTTGCAATCAGGAAGACCCAGATGGAAGTCTTACCTCTGAAAAGTGGAGGGAAGAGAAATGTTGGAGTAAAGAGGAAAGGAAGACATGAAGAAAAGCAAGAAAGGAAAGGGTGGGGAGCAAAACAGAAAAGGGATGTGAAAAAAAAGGAGAAGGAGGGAGACGAGAGAAATGCAAAAGTGAGAGATGGAGTAGAAAAAAAAAGAGAGGGGGAGAGAAGAAAAAGATAGGGGAAAAGGAGAGAAGATGGAGAGGAGGAAGGAAAGGACAAGAGAAGAGGGAGAGTGGGAGGAGAGACAGAGAGAACACATGAATAAAAGCATTAAGAAGGAAAAGATGAATAATGATTATAAAAGAACAAAATATTTGAACTGAAAGAAATTATTATTTTAGAAGTGCTGCCTATATTTGAAGATAGCCTAGATTCCTCTTGATATAAGGCTACCTCACTGCATAGCCTCTACTTATGTCTCTGGGGTTGTAGGTAAATAGAGCTAATACAAAGCAGAATTGTGAAGTTTGTTTGCCATGTTTGTCTTCTAAGTCCTAAGCTTTACATTTCTGGATGCTTTGGCTTCTTGATAGACTTCAAGCAACCAAAGTCATCCTATTCTCATCAACCTTCCCTTCCGGTTTTTTGTTGTTGTTGTTGTTGTTGTTTTAAGTTACTTATGCATCTAGATTGACTGATCATACTTTCCAGTGAATTACTTCAAACCGGTGACAACATTTTAAGCCTTTTATCTATGACTAAGTGATAAAAATGCTTTATACTTTATGTTCTATTAGAGGAATTTAAAACGTCTGTGGATAAGTAGGGAGTTGGTTGTTTTTTAGTTTGTTTTTGGTCATGAGGGATTAGCAGGGTGGAGGTGGTGGTGGGAATGGAGAGGGGGAATCAAAAATTACATAAGGCTTAAGTTTGGAGTCACTACAACAGAAGAATCAAAAGTGATTATCCCAGCTATTTGTCTATCCCCAAGGGTGCTCCATAGTCTCTTAGAGTCTGGAACTCTCCTAGCCCAGGACAGCTCCAAACCCTCATGCACTGCTGATGTCTCTTTTTCCTTCCCTGCTTGAGCATAGGGGTGGCTCTGTCCCCTTACCAGCTCTTTGGTTAAGTTCTGGCTGGCTTAGAATCTTTGAAGAATAGGTATCATCTTTGATAAGAGATGTTTGATTTATCTAGTCTTTGCCCAAATCGTGAATCACATTTGCCCAATATTCTTAATAAGTAGCCATCTCATCTCTGCTCACAGACTTTTTGCCCCAGACTTCCATATGTATAATTTAGACATTTGGTGCTACTTTGGAGAGGATATCCTGAAATGGGAGACCAAATGGTACTGGATACAAATGTGCTGGATTTAGAGTTAAAGAGTGTGGCTTAGATGTGGGGTTATCTCTGCTACTTACCATCTCTTTGGGTTCCAGTTCATCCTTTGGGAAATCCCACTTTTAACAAGAATTTATTAAACTTTACTGTATGCAAGGCTCTGGGTAAATTAAGTAACAATAGGGCATCTGATCTTAATATAGGTATCATATTTAATTACTTTCAGTTACTTAGATAAAGGTGAGAGAGTCATAAAAATGAATTTTAAAAGAAACATTTCACTTTTTAAGCAGTCTTCTTTCTCAGGAATATTTTGGGTACAGACAATTATATTTCAGGGAGGCTTTTGATCCTAGCTCAGAGAAAGGACTGTTCATAAAATTCAGGTTACAGTAATTTTAAATGTTTATATTTGTTTATGTAGGGAATATATGATGACAAGAATAGATGACCTTGGTTTATATGAAAAATGGAAATTAAGATATGATCCTCTAACTAGGGTGGCTAAATGGCATAGTGGATAGAGCACTGGGCTTGGAATCAGGAAGATTCATTTTTATGAATTCAAATCTGGCATCAGACAGTTAGTAGATGTGTAACTCTGTTCATGTCACTTAAACCTATTTGCCTCAGTTTCCTCATCTGTAAAATGAACTGGAGAAAGAAACAGAAAATCACTCCAGTATCTTTGCCAAGAAAAACCCAAATGAGGTCACAAAGAATCAACCATTTCTGAAAATGATTCAACCACAACATATGTCTATTGAGATAGCAAACAAGAGCAGAGAAATCGTTTGGTTTCTTTCTCCAGCTCTCTTTAACATAAAAACCTGCCATATCTTGAGGGGTAAATTGTTAAACTACCATATCATAGACACCTTTCAAGTAATGGATAGAAAGCTATCCACGACTTGTGCAG
The DNA here is from genome assembly GCF_048593235.1 of Sminthopsis crassicaudata. Lineage (NCBI taxonomy): Eukaryota > Metazoa > Chordata > Mammalia > Dasyuromorphia > Dasyuridae > Sminthopsis > Sminthopsis crassicaudata. The sequence continues at coordinate 271,920,676 of NC_133620.1, forward strand.
AAAAATCTCAGTTGAAATTACAATTCTGACATAAACCAGTTGTGTGAAATTGAGCAAGTCACTTAACATTCCAGTGCTCTAAGCAACTTGAAAACTCTCAGTCACAGAGGAGGATACAATTTTCCTTGGTGGAGAAAGTTTCTCCATTTTCGAGTTCCCTACAGCAAAAACATCACGAGTCCAGTCCTTATCCTACTGAATCTTTTTTTTCCTCATGAGTAAAGGTGGCAAGTTTTGTTATTTTCAGTAGGAACAAATTTTACTTTACCTTATTTTGCAAGGTCATAGAATTATAGAAATTTAAAGCTGGAAGGAAGTTTAGAGATCATTTAATTCAAATCCTTCATCTGTCAAATAAAAATACTGGTGAGGCCAAGAGAAAGGAAATGACTCAGAGGAGATCACAAGTTGAATTGGTATTTTTTTGTTGTTCAGAGCATGAAGACTCATTCTCTTTCATTCTCTCATTCTTCTTTCTTCTTTTATTATAAGAGCAGAAGAATATAAAAATGAAAAAGCTGATTATGTATCTCATTCCATATCTTTCAAAATTGTTCCTTGAATTCAGTTAGCCTTTAAAGCCTTAAGAGTCAAATAAAAATGAATTTTAAGAAGTCGGTTATTTATTTTGCCCTCTTTGGATTTCTTTTGATCTCTTTTCTTAGCAATAGCTATCTGCTTCTTCTTTTTTTTTAATCACCCTTCCTTTTCTCTAAAACCTTTAATTGGCATAACATATGGAAATGTAACTTTTCTTCCATTAAGCAGAGATGTTAATTAGCCTACAAATCATCATGATGTGCTTTGTGAAGTCATACTGGATGTATTTACTCTTGTTTCAGAGAAATTATAGATGCCTGTGCTTTAATTATGACATCTCTTATGAAGTTCCAGTCTGGGTTCCAAATACTACTCCAGACTTTTCTTATTGTCCCCAGAGCCGATTCAGAGAATGCTTGATTTATTACATCTTAACATTATATTGTATTTTCCTATTCTTATGTCAGATAGAATTATATCCAGGTATGACTCCTTCTTAATTGCACCTTTATATGCCTGGTTCCTGTTTGGGGCCCACAGCTCCTGAGTCCCTCTTGTATAGGTTATTTCTCAGACTAAGCCAGATGATACATTAAAGCAAAAGGCATTTGATGAAACAGAAAAGCAAGCTAGTAGCAAGTGTGTAAATGAGATAGTCAATGTTGCCTGTGCTTATAGTCGAAGGATATTGCCTCCCTCATGTCTCAAGAAGGCTTTTACGTCAAATGTCCATTAAATTCATCTTTATCCTTTCATATATGGAAGAAGAAAAGGAAGCACTCAACTTAAACTCATGGAGACATGTTAGAGAAACATTTCTCTAAGTAGTCTCCATAAGTTCCTTAGGTTTTTAGGACTTAATTAACTAGCAAGTGAGTATCTATCTAAAAACTGAAAATAAAAATCTACACATTTTGCAAATTATATTAGCTTCTCCTGTAGCTTCTGATCAATAATTTTTTTCCATGCTCATCAGCTAGACCCCTGAAACCTTTGTCCTTACTGCATCTAGATGCAGCCAACATTTCTTCTCCTTCTCTCTTCTACTTATGCTTTCTATAGAGGACAACTAAGTTAAGGTAAAACTTTGTGATCTGCCCTGCTGGAGGGAAAGGCCTAGGAAATAATGGATTTATATATATGGATGGATATATATATATATATATATATATATATATATATATATATATACACACACACACACACACACACACACACACACACACACACATGTATGCAAGGGTATTCTCCCATCAAATGATTAATTTGCCATTCATGGCTTTTCTTTTCTTTACTTAATCACTGTGAGCATGTATGTCTCACTAAAGGCTTGTTGGTTGTTTCTAACTATTCAATAAGTTATTAGTCGACATTTAATTTACCTTCCCCCTGTGAAAGAAGGAGGCAAAAAGTCCAAATGACTCTAGGTTTCCATGTCATTAAGCAGGGCAATAAACCAGTTCTAGGCAAAACAAGCATTCAATGAACCTTGCCCAAATGGCATATTCTTAGATTTATCATACTTTACTTTCTCTCAGCATCTTATTGGAACTGAATGGTTGAGTTTGTATATCACAGTTGTTCCATAAGACTACTACTGCAACTTACCATATTGAATAAAGCACTTTGTTCAATTTTATTTTTCTATTTTCTCTTAATGGTTATTATTAGCAAGGAAGGAAGTTCTTATCTCTACCTTATTTTGAGGAAAACATTTAGTTCCATGCTTGTATTTATTCACAAATCACAGAATATCAGGACTGAAAGGGATCTTAGAGATCATTTTGTCATAAGGAAAATGAAACCCAGAGTAATTAAATAATTTTCTCAAAGACACAGCTAGCAAAGAAACCAACCAATCAGCAAGCATTTATTCATTAGTTGCTATCTTTGCCTGATCTGCTTTACAGGGTTGCAGTGACGTCCAAGTGAGAAAATGCGCATAAAGTTTTTGAAGACTTTAAACTGTAATATTTTGTTGTTGTTAAGTTATTCCAGTCATATCTAATTATTTATGACTACATTAAAGATTTTCTAAGCAAAGATACTATAGTGGCCTGCCATTTTCTTCTCCAGTTCATTTTTATAGATAAGGAAATTGAGGCAAGAAGGGTTTGCAAATAAACTTAACTAGGATCACATAACTAATAAATATCCAAGGCCAGATTTGAAATTAAGATTAGCCTTTCTGACTCCAGGTCTAAATATAACATTTAATTGTCTACAAAGTTTACAGATACATATATATGTATGTATGTATATATGTGTACATGTATGTATGTATATATGTGTACATGTATGTATATATGTGTGTATATACATGCATATTTCATTATTATTTAGTAAAGACTGGATGACCACTTCTCAAGGGTTTTGTAGAGCAGATCCATGCTTTGGACAAGTAGAGCACTGGACATCTGAAACCCCTTCCATATAGAAAGGGGGTTCAGGAGAAAATGGCTCTCTAATGTATATCAAAGTGTATTATATCCAAGGCAGATCTTGAACAGAGGTTTTCCAGACTGTTTACTTTTCCAGGATGTTTTTAATTTATATGAAATATTAATCTCTAATCAATTATAGGCTGTGAGATCCAAATGAGATAGTGCGTATAAAGTACTTTGCAAACCTCAAACTGTTATTCTTATTTTGAATGGAATCTTACCAAGAATTTTTCCTTTCTTAATTGCACCTACTTGCTTAGTTCCTATCTCTAGCTCTTGAGCCCCACAATATATATAATTATTGTTACCAAATATTGTAATTACTATTACCAAAATAGGGACAGCTATGGATAGAGTGTTAGGCCTGAAACCAGGAAGAATTCTTTTTGAGTTTAAATTTGGCCTTAGATATTTACTAGCTCCTATTTACTATTGAGTATGATCTTAAATAAGTTACTTAATCCTGTTTGTCTCAGTTACCTTGAGCTGGAGAAGAAAAAGGCAAACCATTCCAGTATCTATGCCAAAAAAACAAACAAACAAAACAAAACAAACAAACAACAAAAAAAAAAACACAAGGATTCATGAAGAGTCAGACATAGCTAAAATGACTAAACAACAAATTACCAAATCAATTCTGAGTCTCCATAGTACACTGAAAAGATCAGTGGATTCAGGAGCAGAGGACCTCAATTCAAATCCCATATTTGATACTTACTAACAGTGTCTTATTGGGCAAGTCATTTAAAGTCCCCAAACCTCATCTGTAAAATGATAGAGTAGGATTAAATGTCTTTTTGGAACTCCTCACCCTGCTTACCCTGCAGAGCTCCCCACTTCCTCTATGGAAGCCTTCCACTTAGGTTCCCCTTATTCCCAAACCTAAGTTCTTTTATTGTGGGATATGATCTTCTAATTGGTGAGTCCTTAACCAGACTATTATTTAATGAGGTGTTCCATTCATATCCCTGCACTCTAAGCTCACTCTCTGAACTTCTCTTCCTTCTCCTCACCAGACTTTCCTGCAACAGGTATTCTCTCTTTATTCCTAGAGCCTTTTCCAGTTTCCCTTTATTTGCTGTTTTCCTTTTGTAGAATATAAGTTCTTTGAACGTAGATGCTGTCATATTTGTTTGTATTTATATCCACAGTGCTTAACACAATGCCCAGCAAATAGTAGGTTCTTAATAAATACTTTATCTGGAAATGCCTTCTAGCTCTAGACTCCTGGCCTAAGAATTTCTGTTTTTTGTTTGTTTGTTTTTAAATATATCCTATTAGATTGAATCACACTTAAAAAAAAAAAAAAAAAAACTCTGTAGAGTTTAAAAGTGGCCAAGAAAAAATATAAAATCTTAGGATAATATTGGAGCTGGAAATAAAGAGATTCTAGTACAGATCCCATTTTTGCCCAAGAAATGTTTACTCAATCTAAGATATATAGGTATATGAAACAGGTACACAATTCAAACAATTATTGATAATAAACAATAAATTTATTTAAAACAATCTTTTGCTATTCATATAACTTTACCATTAAAGGCAAAAGCAAATTTTCATACTCATGAGGGGGAAGTGATTATTTTTACATAAAGAATTAAATCTTAGCTGACTATTTGATACTGGAGAATGTAGAGCATTCAGAAACCTTTTACTATAGCCAAATTTTTGTGACCCCTCCATTCAGTTACAAAGCTTTGCTCTAGTCTAGCCCCTTCACCTTATTGAACAGGAAAAGAAAATCCAGGAAAGTTAATTGATTAGCCCAAGGTTATGCAGCATCTTTCATTACTAAAAACTGATCCTCTACGGAAAGGAGATATCTGTGCAAGATATATCTCCTAGGTGCTTAGTCAGATATTCTGTTTTTAGCCAATATCAATACCAAGGCAATCATGTCTTCAGATACCAAGGCTGTTCTGGAAACAAACCTGTGGGAGTTTTTCTGATTCACTCACTCAGGCATATTCAAAGTCCAGAACATCAAGATACTTTTTTCATTTCCTCTGGTGCATCTTTATGCCTGAATTTAAAAAAAAAAAAAAGAAAGAAAGAAAAAGAAAGAAAGAAAGAAAGAAAGAAAGAAAGAAAGAAAGAAAGAAAGAAAGAAAGAAAGAAAGAAAGAAAGAAAGAAAGAAAGAAAGAAAGAAAGAAAGAAAGAAAGAAAGAAAGAAAGAAAGAAAGAAAGAAAGAGAAATGGTAAATAAAATTAGAATTGGGAAGAGAAGATCTGTGGGTATTTGAGTCCCAACTTTGCCATCAGTTAGTCATGTGGCTGGGATCATTTACCATTTTTAGAGTAGCTCTTTCTTCATTATGAAAAACAAGATAGTATGACTTTTATTATTTGCTTCATGAGGATAGTGCTAGGATAATAATTCATTGTGATGCTGTGAATATGACACTGGTCTTGGAATCAAGAAGGCCTAAATCAAATCTAGTATCAGACACCAACTAACTTTGTGACCACAAGCATGTGACTTAATCTGTTTGCCTCAATTTCCTTATGTGTAATATAGAGATATTCTATGTGTTTATCTATCTATCTAACTTTCTGTTTGTTTATCTGTGTCTATCTCTAATACATCTATCTGTTATGAAGAAAAAGTAAAATATTTTAAAGTGTTTCACAAGCCTTAAAGTCTTAAAGATTCTATGCTAATAATAATAAATGATAATGATCAAAGAATTTTAGAAACACTCTCTGCTAATAAAAATTCTTTTCTCCCAGTTATAATGTATAAATAAACATATTATTATTGTAAAGTGAAATAATGAATATTTGTAAAAATTATTGGTTTAAATGTCTAACATGATAAATATCCACAAATATAACCTAAATAAATCCCTTTAGAGGTTCTCAGTAAGTTTTTATTGTGAAGAGATTTTGAAATATTTTTTAATGCATTTAAGAGCCACTGGATTAGTGGAAAAAACACTGGAACAGGTGTCAGTAAGATCTGGTTTCAAATCCTGACACATACACTTACTTACTGTGTGATCGTGGACAAATTCTTCTATAGCTCACTGTTTTCATCCGTTAAATGAAGGCATTCGACTCAATAATTCCTATGGCTTTTTCAAACTCTAAATTTATGATTTTATATTCTTTCCCATTAGTACTTCCTTCTCCTTCCTCACTGTCCTAGGAAGTTATTTAACCTTTTAGATCCCTAGGCAGCTTTCTGTAGTTTGAAGTTATTGATCAGTATTGGTAAAGTGGATTTCTATACTAATGAAATCACAAGTCCAGACATCATTATCAATATGTTTATTTTTGTTATTAATGTTATTATTATTCAAGTTAATTGAGTCTGCATTCTAGTCTATGTAATTATTCTTATAAAAAGTAAAAACTTGGTTATAATCTCAAATATCTTGCTTTTGTCCTATTAAAGGGCTTAAATAATAAAGGCAAAGGGCTTAAATAATAGAGGTGAAGGACTGAACTGTTTCCAATTGTGGTTCAGCAAACAACTACTAGGTGGCGCCACAGTGGATAGAATGTTGGGCTTGTAGTCAAGAATACGCATCTTTCTGAGTTCAAATCTCACCTCAGACACTTAATAGCTGTGTGATCCTGGAGAAGTCTCTTAACCCTGTTTGCCTCAGTTTCCTCATCTAAAAAATGAAGAGGAGAAGGAAATAGCAAAGCATTTCATATCTTGCCAAGAAAACACCAAATGGCATCATGAAGAATTGGATCTGACTGAACAACTGAACAATAACAACAAAAATTAATATATGGTCTGAGATTTGGGGATCTTGTGATGTCAATGACCAGCTTTGGTCATAAGACATTGGTCATTGTTCTTCTAGCTCTGTGTTTTATTTTCCTTTTGGGATCTATCATACCAGGATAGTAGTGACTCATTTTGGAAGGAACAAATTTTTTTAATCCATAAAAAAAAAACCCAGTATAATATGAGAAATAAGAAACCTATAGAAGAATAAACAGAAGTCAGATTTCAGAAGTCTTAGTGGAGGGCAGTTAGGCAGTTTTCTAAGGTATATAGCATGAAGGAATTCAGGGAACAGTAATAGTTGACAGTCATATAGCATATTAAAGTTTATAAAATATTTTGCATATATTATCTCCATTTAGCTGAGGGGATATTTTAAAATATTACTTTTTTGGAAAAAGCTGCAAATATCTTTCAAGATAAAATTTTATCAATACTCTTTTTATTGACATGATCTATATTTCTCATTGTATGTTCTCTCTTCCTCCCAGAGATACATCCTTTGTCATAAAGAATTTAAAAGAAAGAAAAGTTCAGCAAAACTAAGCAACATATAAAAAAAGTCTGATATTATATGCAATATTCCATATCCATAGACCCCCACTTAGAAATAGCAAAGGATGTAGGTAGGTAGGTAGATAGATAGATAGATAGACAGACAGACAAAAAAGAAAGACAGCAAAGAGAGCATTTCTTAAACACTACTTATGTGTCAGGCATTGTACTAAGCACTGAAAATACAACTATAAGCAAATAAAATATTGCCCTCCTTACTCTCAAATAGTTTATATTCTAAATACAACATATAAAAAGGAGCTGAAATAGGACTGGGGATGTGAGGAGAATGTCCATGAGGGAACAAAGCTACTGTATAGGAGGAAGAGAAAACCAGAAAGTAAACCAAACTGGAAGTGAAGTAAGCATGTCAGAGGTCTCTCATCAAAGGGTTTCCTGATCTAAACCCTGTGCAGACCAAAACCCTGTGCAGACCTCAGGATAAAGCTGTCTCTAGGGTGGGAAAACTCTTCATAAAGAGGCAAAAAAATTCAGAAATAAATGTACATATTTTTTAACACAATTAATTTTAATCTATACCACATAAGTATTTTGTGACAAGTCATACATGCCATTGAGTGAGAAAAGCTAAGGATCACGTGACTCTGTAGTTCATAGAGTGCAGAGTGTAGAGTCAGAAAGACTCATCTTCCTGAATTTCAAATCTGACCTCAGGCAATTCCTAGTTATGTGACTCAAGTCACTTAAACCCAATTTGCCTCAATTTCTTGAGATGTAAAATGAGCAGCAGAAGGAAATGGCAAGAATAACCCAAATTGGATCATGGGGTGGGGGGGTCCAGACATAAATGAAAGGGCTGAACAAACAAAAATAGAATGATACACCCAAATTTGCTTGGAGCAAATAACTAGTTGCTTAATGAACAGGCAAGATTCTTGAATCCTTAAAAAAAAAAAAAAAAGATATTTGAAAAGATTGCATAACTATGTACATACATATGTACATATCTAGGAATTGAGGAAAAACTCCTGGAAATCATAGGAGCATAGATTTACAGCTAGAATCAACATCAGATGCCAATTAGTCCAACTCCTATCATTCTACAGATGAGGAAACTGAGGTCTAAAGAGGTTAAACGATTTGCCTGTGGTCACCTGCAGACATGATCTCCTAATTATTTTTCATTGCTTCTTTCCATCTATAAAAATGGTTCAAGTCTATATCCCAATATGTGTATATTTACTTTTTCATAAAATATATATAAATATATTTATCATTAAAATAATAATTATCTATGCATACTATAAAATATACAAAAATTAAAATTAGAAAGGATAAAATAAATTATATCTATGTTGTATACTTATAATAATATATTAATAATTATGTAATAGGAAAAATGCACGAAATAGACATTTAAAAGGATAAAATAAATAACATTTGATTCAAGAATCAATAAGGAGCTGTTAGAATTTATTGAGCAGAGCAGTGACACTTTAGGAAATCAATCTGGCAAGTGTTTGAAGGATGGATTAGAATGGAGATATCTGAGGCAGGGAGACAGACTATCGAGGCAGTTATCAAAGTGTTCTAAATAAGAAGTGATGAATGCCTAAAATCAAGTGGAAGCTATGTGAATGGACAGAAAGAGATGGAAGCAAGGGATATTGCAGATGTATAAATGACATGATTTGATGACTAAATACATATGTAAAATTAAAGACGGTGATTAGTAGAGGATGAGTGACTCTGGGTGAGTCTGATGCCCTCCAGGGAAGTGTGGGAAAAGATTGGATTTGAAAGGAGCGCTGACGTAATAATGCTTGCAATACTATTCATAATCCATACAGGAATTCTTCCATTCAAAATGAAAAGGGAAAAGATGTGACTTTTATTTTCCAGTTGTTGGCTCAAGGGAAGAGCCTCTCCTCCCAAAAGGGGCAGGGATAGCAGTCAAGAGATGACTCCAGAGATAGCTAAGTGGCACACTGGATAGAGCACCGGCCCCAGAGTTAGGAAGACGAGTTCAAATACAGCCTCAGACACTTGACTTATTAATTGTGTGGCCCTGAGCAAGTTATTTAGCCTTGTTTGCCTGGTGTGGGGTTGATCTTGAAGGTCTGGAGTTAGTAGGAAATTCTTTTAATGTCACCTGAGAACTTGCTGTGGTTACTTAGTTAAAACTGCCCCTAAGGCAAACTCCTGACTCTGGAGGGAAGGCCAATTGCGAGCTTTCGAGGAAGGAGAAAATAAAATGAAATAGAGAGAGAAGCTAAGGTGGTTATGTAGGAAACAATCCTCACCTTAGTCACTAAGGAAAAGAAAAAATGCAACTCCTCTCCCTACTGTCAGATAGACACTACTACATAGAAACCACAGTGACACAATATCTTCTTCTATTTGCACCTCTCTGCCTCATTATTCTGCAGAAAGTAAATATTCCTGAATACTAAGACAAAGACTCATCTTTTCAGCCTGCAATCACTAGACATAACATTATTCAAAATAATTGTTACAAAGATGGAAATAAAGGAAGTGAAAATAAAATGCTTAGGATCCTAATGAAAATGAAACTGTATTTGCAGTCAAAAGATGTAGGTTTGAATCCTGGATAGGTTATTTCCCCATTTTGGGCATTGATAAAATGAAAGGGTTGGACTCCAAAGTACATCACACTCGGGACAGTAAGACATTACAGAGGATGGAGAACTAATGGGACCTCAAATACTTAGTAGTTGTGTAAACCCAGGAAAGTCTCTTGGTCTCTGTATGCCTCAGTTTCTTCAATTGTAAAACCGGTTAGACCCAACCTCTCAGAGTTGCCTTGAGGGTCAAGTGAGATAATATTTATACAATTCCTGGAACACTGTAGGAACTTAATAAATGCTTGTTTCCTTCCTACCTAATCATGTTATACTCCTAACTAATAAACTCCACTGACTTCCTATGGCCTCTATGAACAAACATAAAAGTTTGGTTTTTAAAGGCTTTCAGAATTTGCCTTTCCACCCTCATTTACATAAGACTGTCTTCCCCACACTTTACTATCCAGTCAAACTGATCTTCTCTTTGTTTCTCACATATAGCACTCCTTTTATTAATCCCCATGTCTAGATGTGTGTGTGTGTCTGTCTCTCTCCATTTCTCTCTGTCTCTGTTTCTCTCTTTTCCTCCACAAATACATATATACAGATATTTTTATCTCTATTTCTCCTCTTTTTGCCTCTGCCTTAGAATCTCTCACTTCCTTCATGATGCAGCTAATGTACCATCTTCTATAATGGATTTCTTCATTCTCTCCCTCACTTGCATATCATGGCCTCATCTCCCAGATGTCCCGGATGTCATGATACTCTTTGAGAAGGAGGGACAAACAACTCCTAGCTTTATTCTGTATATATATTTGTATAAATTCAAGTTATTTCCCCGAAAGAATGCAATTGCCTTGAGGACAGGGATTATTTTGCTGTGGGGGATTAGGGAGGGGAAAATGGATTTTGATTTCTATTAAGTAGCAAAATGTCTGACATAGTAGGTCTTTAACAAATGTATGTTCCTTAATGAAGCAATGAATATTCCTATTACCTGAAGAATAAACTGTTGGCCATTTTAATGATACTAGGAAAATACTCAGGAATAGGAAAAAAACAGGAAAAGTCACATTTCTTAGAAAAATAATTCTCAAAGTTTTTAGTCTTGAGACATTTTAAACTCTTAAAAATTATTGAGGACCCACATATACATAAAAAGTTTTTGTTTATGTGGGTTTTATATATATATATATATACACACATATATATATACATATATATATGTATTTAACTTATTAGAAATGAAAATGTTAAAATATTCTTTTAAAATTAAAAATAAGATTATTATATATTGACATAAATAAAATATTTTAAAATGTTTTTCAAACATAAACCTAGTGAGAAACATTGTTTCAAATATATTTGCAAATCTCTCTTTAATATTTGGCTTAATAGAAAATAGCTGAATTTTCATATGTGTTTGTGCATTCACTCCCTTGCAATATATTATTTTAATTGAAGTATATGAAGAAATTCTGGCTTTACACAGATACATAATTGTAAAAGGGAGTATATTAATAAGTAAATAACACATTAATGTTATTATGGAAATAGATTTTACTTCAGAGACACTCTGAGAGATTCCAATATGGGAATAGTTATCTTGGATAGTGATGGATAAAGCTTAATATATTAATATCTCATTGGGAGGTAACTATCTTAAGATTTGATAGGAAGCAAAAAGGGCATTTGATGCCTGGAAAATTAATAAGGTAGGAGGTGTGGAATAGTAGTGACTAAGGAAATAGAGAAAAAGATGCAGAAAGAAGAGACTGAGATGATGGATTAAATATTAATCCACAATTTTGTCCAGAGCTGTCCTACAGATTTATGATGATGATGATGAAATCTCATTATAATTTGTGTGTGTGTGTATATATATATATATATATAAAATATATCAGAATAAAAGCATTTTTGAAATGCTAAAAATGCTAAGGCAAAATTACTAGTATTGAAAATACACGTATACACAAAATTATTTGCGTAACATGCCTCTGCAGTGTGGAGGATGACCTAATGAGATAAAGGAGGAGGTGAATGAAAAAACAGTAATCATACCTTCTTTGAAAGGTGGTTTATATGGTAACTTCATCTCTGCCTTTGATTAAACAACTATTTGTAGTGCACAGTAGAATCAATGACATTGTCTGGAGAACGTATCTTCCTATCATAAATCAAGAGTGGAAAGGACTCAAAGGCTCTAGAATCCAATCTTCAGACCCTGTTTTACAAATGAGGAAAATGAGACCAGAGATAATAGAAATGGTTGAAATCACAAAAGTTCTAAGAAATCAAAGGTAACATTTGAACTCAGATCTTTGACTCCCAAATGAGTATCCTTTTCAATCAAAGTGGAAAGTCCAAATACCCTTGAGAAATAATTTGATTATTACTCTCATCCCTAAAGTTGATTTCCTATTGTCACAGAGAAAGAGGCAGAAGCAGCATTTGAACCTGGTCTTCTCTCCCCCTTCCCCAATTTATTATTTTTATAACATTCTTTTTTTTAGATTCTGAGCTCCAAATTCTCTCCCTCCCATTCTTCCCCTACCAACTTAAAAAGCAGCAAAATGATATGTTATACATGTGAAACCATGAAAAATGTACTTCTATATTACCAAAAAAATTAAAAATCAAGAAAATTATATTTCAACTTGTATACAAAGTTCAACAGTACTCTTTCTGAAGATAAGTAACATTTTTTTAAAATCATGAATCTTTTGAAATTTTCTTAGCGCAGTGTATTGATCAAAGTAGTCAAATTCATCATTACTATTACTGTGCACAATGAGCTGCCAATTCTTCTCACTTGATTTTACCATCAGGAACTCCCCCCCCCATTTCTTATAACATGATAGTACTCCATTACAATAATTAAGCCCCAATTTGTTCAGCCATTCCCCAACTGATGGGCATCCCCTTGGTTTACAGTCCTTTGCTACCACAAAAATTGCTGCTATAAATATGTCTGTACAATTAAGTCCTTTTCCTTTTTCTTTAATGTCTTTGGGGGTAGAGATATAGTGGTGATATTTCTGGGTCAAATGGCATGCAGTCTGATAGCCCTTTGGACATAGTTCCAGAATGCTCTCCAGAATAGTTGTACCAGATGATAGTTCAACCAACAATTTATTAGTGTACCTACTTTCCATCATCCCCTTCAACATTTGTCATTTCTGATATTTGTGAGGGTTTTCAGAGTTGTTTTAATTTGTATTTATCTAATCAGTAGTGATTTAGAGCATTTTTATATGACTATAGATAGCTTTGATTTCTTCATCTAAAAACTGCCTGCTCATTTCCTTTGACCATATATCAATTGGAGAATAATTTGTATTCTTAGGAATGTTACTCAGTTCTCTATAATATCTGAGAAATGAGACCTTCATTAGAAACATACTGTAAAAATTGTTTCCCAACTTACTCCTTTTCTTCTAATTTTCATTGTATTCTTATATGTGTGTTTGCAAATTTTTTAAAATTTAACATAATCAAAATTATCTATTTTATTTCTCATAATGTTCTCTGTCTCTTGTTGGATAAAAGTTCTTCCTTTCTTCATAAATCTGACAAAAAAAAATCTATTCCTTGCTCTCTTGATTTGCTTAAGATATTACCCTTCATATCTAAATATATATCCATTTTGAACTTTTCTTGGTACATAGTATAAAATGTTGGTCTATATCTAGCTTCTGCTATATTATTTGCCAGTTTTTGCCATATAATGAATTCTTAGACACTGGAGTCTTTAAACATTAGGTAACTATGATAATTTACTATTTTGTCTTGTGTACCTAATCTATTTCACTGATCTACCACTATATTTCTTGCAGTATCAGAAAGCTTTGACAATTCCCACTTTAAAATATAGTTTTGAGATCAGGTAGAGTTAAGCTACCTTCCTTTGCATTTTTTCCTATTAATTTCTTTGATATTCTTGACCTTTTGTTTTTCCAGATGAATTTATTATTTTTCTAGCTTTATAATTTTTTGGTAATGTGATAGGTATGGTATTGAATAAATAAAATAATTTATATAAAGTTGCTATATCCATTATGTTGGCTTGGTCTGCCCATAAGCAATTGTTTAGATTTGTCTTATTTGTGTGAATAGTGTTTTGTAATTTGTAATATACTTCCTGGGTTTGTCTTGGAAGGTGGACTTCCAAGTATTTTATTGTCTAAAATTATTTTAAATGTAATTTCTATTTCTATTTATTGTTGCTAAGCTTTGTTGGTGATATATAGAAATGCTGATTATTTTATATTCTACAATTTTGTTAAATTTGTTATTTATTTCATGTAGTCTTTTTTTAGATTTGATTCTCTGGGATTCTCTAAGTAAGCCATATCAACAACAAAGAATTCTAGTTTTGTTTCCTCATGGCCTATTATAATTTCTTCAATTTCTTTTTCTTCTCTTATTACTATAGCTAACATTTCTAGTATAATGTTGAATAATAGTGGTGATAATGGGCATCCTTGCTTTACCCCTGATCTGCCAATATCACTTTTTAAAGACTTTTTTTTCAGTGAATTTTGTGCTTCTTTTACTACTGAGTATTTGCTATTATGTCTCTTTTACCAAATTTTTCAAAATTGTCTTGTGTCATCCTAAATTTTCCTCTAACATTTTTATTTGTTTCTTTAACTCTTCCAGGAATTCGTTCTGGCCTTGGGTCCAAACAGCATTTTTCTTTGAGGCTTTGCTTGTAGTTATTTTCACATTGTTTTCTAAGTCTGAGTTTATGTCTTGGTCTTCCCTGTCACCATAGTAGTTGTAATGGTGAAGTCCTTTATTTTGTTTTTTTGTTTATGTTCCAGCCTGCTTTTTGACTTTGAATTTTATATTGTTAGGCTTTGCTTACCATGGAGTGGAAAGGCACTGTCCCAAATTTTAAGTTTTATGCTATTTTCAGAACTAGTTCTGGGAGTTTGTTTTTGTTGCTTCTAAGATGGTGTGATTTGGGAAAAAAGTGTGGTCACTGCTCTTCTGGTCTGTGTTCTGGTCTTTACCAAGGAAGGGCCTCTGCTCTCCTGAAGCTGAAAGAGCTATCATTCCACTTTGCCCTGGAATTGTAAACAGGTTTCATGTTCTCCTGCAGTCAGAAATGTTAAAGCTCCTTTCTACTTTGCAACTGTGAGCAGGGTCCCTAATCCCTTGTGACCAATCTCTGACCTTGAGCTGTGATCCAAAAGTGCACATGGACAATAGAGTTGCCAAATCAGTGACAGCTGCACCTAGTTCTAGCAGAGGGTCCCCTCTAATCTCTTTCTGACCATTTTTTTCAACTCCCTTACCATATCTGAGCAAAGAACTCCCAAAGCTGCAGCTGCTATTGTAGCCATTAGTGCCCTTGCCAGGATCTGGACTGACCCTCACCAGAATATCACAGACCTCTCCTGTCAACTTTCTAAATTGTCTTGAGCTGAAAAAGTGGTTCATTATGACCTTTTGTTGGCTCTGCCACTCCAAAATTTGTTGGGGAATATGGAGAGATTTGAGGTGGATTGCTGTACTCTACCATCTTGCTTCTCAAACCCTAGTCTTCTAACTACAAGCCAATGTTTTTTACTATTATTCTCCTAAGAATAATAAATATACCAAATCTTCAAGACTGGAGGTAAGTAAGCACATTTGTCTTTTAGCTTTTCTTTCTTGGAAAGCATTTCTTTCATATAAACTCAACCAGCTCATTCCTGATAATGACAAAACAGCAGGTTCTGTCAGTCTGTTTCTTCAATATTGACATTGAATGATGTCTGCTTTGCTTTAATTAGCCTGTTCTTGAAAATGCCTTTCTCTATGAGTGGAGCATGTCTATCCATCTTTAGTCCACCAAATAATTTGAAAATGCTGCTATTGTCTATGAGCTATGGTCATTGTTTCAATCCCAGAGAACTTTTGTAGTGTTACCTTCCTAGCAGGCTGATCAGTACTCTTCCCTGGATATAAACAATACACTGAGGTCCTTCCCTCTTACTATTCTCTGAAAATAGCCTGAATCCCAGCCAAAGTGGACAGCTTACCTTCTTCATACCTCCTGAGCATTCACTAGGCTCTGGTTTTCCCAATGCCTTGCATCTCCTTCCTTTTTCTCACTTCCTGTTGAAATCTTATCCATGTTGAAGAGACCAACAGATGTTATCTCTCAAGTCACTAATGACTTTCTTGATTTTGAATCATTAATAATATTTATACTCTCTTTCAAATTTGTTATGTATTATTTTGTTATAGTCATTTATCTAAGCAGTATGGGTAGCCTGGGTTAGTAGATAAAAGGTCAGTCTTGGAGTCAAGGAGACCTAGATTTAGATCTTGTCCCTGACACATACTAGCTATATGATCATGGGCAAATCTCTTAATTTCTCATATCCGCAGGCAACATCATAAGCCTATAAATTACTGAGAAGTTGCCGATCTGCATTCTTGAAGAGAGTTTAGATACAGGCTATCCCCATAGCAATGAAATCACAAGTCCCACTCTTCTTCCTCTCAAAAGCTATTTGGGCACATTTTATTTCATCCTGCCAGACAATCTTATTTAAACTTTGTATCTCAACTATTACCTATTACAATATTCTTCCCTGAACACAATTGGCATTTTTAAAATTTTTTAATTATTTGTTTAATAAAACAAAATCTCTAATTTTTCCATATAGTTTGAATGAGAAATTTAGACTAGGCACAATCTGATAAGAATGAAAGTGGGAAAGAACAGGTTTGGATTCTGAGGTATCAGTTTTCTTCTAAGTGTCTCAGTTTCACAGTTAACTCCCTTAACGAAAACACTTCAGTGAAATGAATATCTAGCCTGTTCACAGAGTTGAAGAAGGGATATTTTGGTTCACTTTAACAATCCATTTGCTGTAATGAATGAAATCCATTGGGCTATTTTGCAAGGCTTTTGGCAATAGAGTTTATCCTCAAATAGTCCCATAATGGAACTAATAGAATTCTTGACCCTATAGGTAGAGCAACTCTTTTCTGAGTTTTATAACACATTTATTGGATGCCCGAGGGAAAAGACATGATTTGTTCTTGAAAACTGTTTTATTCACCCTAAATCTGACATAAAACGAATCTGCTTCATTTTGTAGTCTTATCTTGGGGACCTGAGTAATAACCTTTCCTAATGTTTATCTATGCAAAACCCTATGGTCAAGCATAGCTTAAACCTCTAAAGGATGCCATTTAAAAAAAAAATAAAGATTCAGGATTTTGGGAATAGATGCTTTAAGATCAATGCAAATGGTATAGATGTAAGGGAGTGGTAGGAAATAAAGTCTGCTCATTTTCATGTTCCCTTTAACAAATGTAGAACCTCATTCATTTGGCGTTGGTCATTTAGAAAAAGGAATCATTTGTGCGTGTCTCTTGAGTTCTCAGTTTACCTGTTGTTCCAGCACTGGCCATAGGCAAACATGCAACAATTAGTGAACTAAATATACAGATCTTGGGCAAATTAAATGGGGTTAATGACTGAATTAAAGGAATTGAATAGATAAATTCTTGAATTGTCTTCTGAGGCTTTGGCTTGGGATGATGGGTTGTTTTTCATTCAAGAGAGTCCAAGTACATAGTCAGAAAGAGGATTTTTATCCCAGCAAAGATAGGAGTTATCTAGATAATGGTACCCAACTATCATTAACTATCACTACTCAGAAGAAATGGAGTTAAAACTGCAGGACAGTTTCATCAACATATAAAGTGAAGTCCCAAGTGTGACAACCAACTTAAGTCACCCAGCCATACCTTTTGATTATACTCTGTCCCTCAACTTCTTACTATTTCTTACTCTGGGAACAATAATCAAATCAATATTATATTTGCTCCTAGAAAGGATTATTCCATTGCCCTGTTGCTCCATTCACAACCCCTGCACTTTGTCCTGAAGTCAGAAAGACCTGAGTTCAAATTTGGTCTCAGACACTTAACACTTCCTAGTCTTGTGACCCTGGCAAGTCACTTAAGCCTCAGGTTAAAAAAAAAAAAAAAGAATGGAGAGAAACAAGCCTAAGTGGTTTAAGTGCTTTGATTTCCACTTTATAGATGGCGACACTGAGTCTGAAAAAAGTTAGAAAACTTGTCCAAGTTCACATAGTTTTCTGGCTCTGAGTTGGATACTCTAGCCATTACATTTTGTGACTATGAAGGAGTCCTTTTTCTAAATTTTAGCTTCAGTTTTCTTCTTTGAAATATGGTGATAATAATATCACTTACTTCCTGAGATTTCTGTATCAAATTGTGAATTACTTTGCTATATCAATTCTAATTATGGATATAAGCACCAAATGGTGAATAAATATTTCAAAATTAGATTCTACTTCTAAGAATAGAATGTGGGCGAGCAATTATCATATAATGGAAATTGTACTGAGAATTTGGAGTCAGAAGACCTGGATTCAAATCTTGTTTCTGTTGCTTACCTAAGATGAATGATTATGGGCAAGTCTTTGCTGCTTTCTTGGGTTTGATTTCCTTTTTGTAAAATTAGGTGGTTGGATTCAGTAATATTGAGGACTTCCTCTAGCTGTAAACCTGTGTTTTTCCTCTGAATTTTTCCTAAGCGACAATAGTGAACTATATACTTTGGATAAAGTGTTTTGGTTTTTCTTTAATGGTTTCAAATTTACCATGTAAAATACCAGGTTTAATAACAGTAAAATTATATACATTCAGGTAAATAGATAAATGAAAACTAGCAGCCCAATTTAGATGAAAATAAGTGGCAGTGATAAGAAAGGAAGCAGATACTTTCAAATAAAACAATAAAAGGACTTTCAACAATGAGTTGAATGGATCAGTTTTGGTTTTTTTCTCTTATCAAAAGTACTTAATCATCACATTTAGGACAACAAATCTTCCATTTACCCTTCATTCTTTTAGGCATAGATTTACTCTTCTCAGATTTCATTTGGGTTCCATTTCCAATAAGCCATTCCACAAAAAAGCCCAATAAAATCTGTTGTCAGCTTAATGAAACTCACTTCCCCATTTCAAGAAAACAGCAATTTTCAGGGTCAGAGAGTATCTCTAAGCTCCCTTTCCTGCTTTCAATCAGCTCACATCCCAGCTTACCTCATGGAGTGACGCACCTACCTGCTGCTGGGCTCGGCTCCACTCATCTGGAAACTAAAGTTTCCTTCAAGATGAAATAAATCATTCCCATGGTACTACCACAGGGCTGATTTAATGTAAGCTAGACAGTTTTCAATTCAGTTTTGTATCCCATGATCAAGGGCAGAAAAAAAATGTAACCATAGGTGAGATATCTTATTGATAAGTGTGTGGGATGGTTTTTAACAGAACGAGATGGCTTCTATGTACAAATTGAGTGTCCTCAAATGCCACATATCAAGTGTCCAGTAGCTGGCAGTTTCTTTAGAAGGGTGAAGTGGTGGTTCCTAATGGTTAGATCAGAGTTGGAGTCCCAGGAGTTAATGTTTGTGTTTCTGGTTCAAGCTATTTTAACTGAATCATTGGTGGGAATGGTTAAGTTTCATGAGTGTCTCTTTTGATGTGATGTGAAAGCAATCCGGCTCTGAAGAATGGAGCAACTTACAGATATCTTGCTAGAAGACTCTTGAGTTTTGTTTTTAGTTTGTTTTTGCCATTCTCTTAGAGATGACTTTTATCCATTGGCTGTGTTCAAACTGCTGGCCCATGTTGGAACATGTCATGCCCATGGAGAACACCTTTTCACCCCTGATACTCAGTAATAAAAGCCCTTATTATTTGTGCTTATAGAACCTTTAAAGAACTATTATATATAGGCGGCGAATTGCTCTACTGGCTCAAACACTAAACTTGGAGTCAGAAAGACAGAGTTTTGCTCTAATACTATTTGTTTAGATCTGGGCAAGTCTCTTAATCTCTTTTAGCCTCAGTTTTCTCATCTGTAAAATTTGGATAATAATAGCACCTATCTGAAAGATTTAAAAGGGTCATTTGAGATATGTGTAAAGCACTCTGAAACTCTAAAAGTGCTATGCAGTTATGTTGTCATCATGAGGTTCTATAGAATATTGTACAACACAAAGCTGATGCTAGTCATTATTAAGTTTTGAAATTTTAATGACTTTGACTTATGAAACACCAACACGTATTGAATAGCTTTCACCTAGGGAAAGCATCACAAAAAAAGCCTAAAGGAAAGACAGTCTAAATAAAACATAACCTCAAGTTAACTTTTTTTGTTTCTCCATCTCATCTTTTTTTTTAATTTAGTAATTATTTTTTCTAGTTGCATGTAAGAAAAGTTTTCAACATTCATCTTTGTAAGATATGGCGTTCCAATTTTTTTCCTCCCTCCCTTCCATATCGCTTCCCTAAAACATGATATAGGTTATGCATGTACCATCATTTTAAACATATCAAAGCAACTTTTTAAGACAAGTTCATCTGTGGAAGAGACCCTGGGATACTATCCAATGGAGAAATGAAATAGAAATTCTAGAACACTAACCCCTATAAACAGGAATCCTGCACAGGCCACTATGGAGAGCAAAGCAAATGAAGAGGGGCACTTGGGATGAAATTGTATGAATTTTGGTCCCTAATACCTTTATCCTTGTTAAAGCTCTGCTGAAACATTACAAATATGTTAAAATTGTATTGGTCTCATGATATATTTCATTCCACAAATATTATTGATATTTATTCACTATCTTTTTTTGCTAGTATGTGTATATGTGTTACTTCTTCCATGATAATGCCACGATAATTTCATCAGTTTTCACATCTCATATCTATGAAGCAGAATGGTGATTACTCTAATACCCCATACATTTTAGAGAGGCAAGAGTGACCTTAAACTCTGAATTTTTACAAATGAAATTTGTCCACTTTCTGAAATTAATACTAGCCATTGTCAAGCAGCTATTTCCTCTCCAGAGATTCCATTGTAAAAAATTGGTTTTTACCAAAGTTGTCAGTGACTTTCTCATGACCCATTTAGCAGAACAATAAATGTGACAAAAGCCTCTGCTATGGGGCCATGGAATCTGGCAAAATGTCCCAGCATCTGTCTGTGAGCCACAAACATGCAACCATCAATAAGGTAAAGTTGCTTGTGAAACATATGCAGTAATTACTATCAATTTTTGCCATTAAATTTTGCAGGTGTTTAGAACCATAGCAAATCTAATATGACAGAACAAAGAGGAAACATGATTGGCCCTAAAAAGTGCTCTCTCCAAAGTAAAAAAGTTGCATGAGAAAAGGTATTGTTCTGCCACGATCTGGTGCTCCCATTCAAAATGTTTTCTGCCTGATAAAACATGCTGCTTTACCAGCTTTGGATTGTTGCTTCATACCCTTTTCTTTCTGTCCTTGATTCCTGCATTGACTGAACTTGGCATTAGTGAGCAAAGCATTCTGTTTTGCCTTTCTCCCAAAACTTAGATCATGAATTCTTTCCTTAGGGTTTTATTAATTGACCTCTAATTGAGTGTTGGATCCACTATAAAGTAGGTTGAAATATGCATTTCTTGCCCTAAACATGGCATTAATGATTTAATCAATGTGTCTGAAAGTGTCTTATAACAGTTGGCAGAGGTTTAATGAAACAGGAGTAATGAAGAGATGCAGTTATATTTGGTTCTGCTGTTACATAAAATAGACTTCATGTTTCTCCAGAATCTAATCCAGAATCACCATTGTTTGTCCTGGCAGTGACATTTACAAATGAATAAACACATTTATTGTTTGCTCTGTACAAAGCACTATGAGGTGGTTAGCATGAGGATATAAATGGAAAAGGCATATCAGTTCCTGCTCTCAAGGAGTTATCACTCTGATTAGAGGAGATGATATATAAAAGATGTTTTACTCTCTGTGGATATAAAATCTTAAAAGTCCTAAAAATGCAATAGGGGGATAAATGGCAAGACTTAGGTATGTTTAGGTTATAGCTAAGATGACTATTTTAGGGTTATAGAAAAAGATACAGGGCAGATGGTAAAGCTAAGAGAACTGTAGAACAAAATGAAAGGGCAAATAGTATAAATTTCCCTCAACAGAACACCTTATATAATAGCAAATGTTGCTTTGTTTCTTTTGTGGTCTAGACCTATAACTTCATTATTATAGGATGCTAAAGGGATGTAAACTCCCACCATCAACACATTGATACAAACTGGCAATTTGTTTAAAATCTAATAGTTAATAAATATTTATAAACATCTATTATGTGTCAGGCACATTGCTAAGTGCTAGGAACACAAATGAAAAAAAAAAAAAAAGGAAGACAGTTTTTGCCCTCAAGGAGCTTCCAATCTAATAGGGAAAAATAACAACAACAAATAACAACATATACAGAATAAAAGAGGGAATGGAAGAAATAGTGCCAAGGAGTGGAAAGTACTCCCTATGAGGGCATGAAGGAAAATACAGAAATATAAACAATGACAAATAAAGAGGTGGCTGTTGTGGGTGCCTTCCTTCAGTGGAGATTCTGGGAGGAACTCTCCATCCTACAATCAGAGAGATATGAGGATCTTCTAGGAGGAAAAAGTTCTTGAGATATAATAGAGAAGTATAGAGGGAGTCAGAGATTTGATCCAGAATTGTTGTGTTGTTTAATTATTTTCAATTGTGTTCAATTCTAAAACTTCATTTGATATTTTCTTGGCAAAAATATTGGAGCAGTTTGCTGTTTCCTTCTCCAGTTCATCTTACAGATGAAGAAACTGAGAAAAATAGGGTCAACAGACAGTCTAGATCGCATAGCTAGTAAGTGTCTGAGGCTGGATTTGAACTCAGATCTTCCTGACTCCAAATGTGGCACACTAGCCATTGTGCCACCTACCTATCCTTTGTTCCAAGCACTGAGAAGTCAAATGACTTTCCCATATTCACACAATCCACATGTATTGAATTTTCCTGACTCCAAGAGTGGCCCTCTATTTTGTTCCTCAGCTCCTCAACCAAAAAATAATGGCACCAAAATAATTCTTTGGTTAAATCTCTAAATACAGTGCACAAATCACAAGACTATGTCACATTGTCTTCTGCTGAAGAGAGAAAATAATATCCATTTTTACATAGCCAATGCAAAAGTCACACTTGGCTAAGGGAGTAAAATCCTCATGTTATTGCCATATATGGGCAAGTAGTTCACTTTCTATAAAATGAAATGGCTGAGACTGCAATTCAAATCCTGTCTCTGACCTTTATAGCTGTGTGGTCATGGGTAAGTCATTAACCCTCTATCTCTCACTTCTTCATCAAAAAAAAATTAGAGATAATAATACCTATAATATTTACTTCATAGGGTAGTTTTGGCCCCAGTGAGATAAAACATATAAAGCTCTTTGCTAACTTTAAAGTACTATAAAGATGTCAGTTACTATTATTATAATTTTTGCTTATACTTTCTTTGTAATCAAAGGACTATTAATGCCTTGGTGACTATCTTAAAATTATTGATCTATTTTTTGTTTAAAGAGACGTATAATTAACATGTCAAATCCTGTAGAAGTAACTTGTTCTTTTTATCGTATTTAAGCAATGGTAACAGGCATCATGGTTGCCAATAATAAGAAATTTTCTTACATATATGAAAGGCAAAGGTCAGCTAGTGACTAAGTGTGATTTTGTTGCCAAAGATAACTTTAGGATGAAAAAGAGAAGATATGGTGATTCTGAAAATGTTTTTGGCTCAGTCTTTTTGAAAACTTTACAGTAATTCCAAATCCTCCAAATAATTCCTGTACTTATTCATTGTTAAATGGGTTCCTCTCAAGGTAGAACCTTATTGAGAAAGGTAGAGAAATGAATAAAAACTGATTTTACTGACTTAGGGAATTTCCTATTGGGGAAACTCCCTTTGCTAATGAAGTCTTAGAGTATTGCCTATGGTACCAAGAAGTTAAATGATTTGACCAGAATCACACAGTCAATATATGTCAGGAGTGAGACTTGAACCTGAGTCTTTCTGGCTCAGAAGTTTGTTCTCATCCACTATATCAATCTGCGATTGAGTATAACTAGAAACAAAATGGAAAACATTATTTTCCTCTTATAGGAAACCATGATGAATTTGTCTGAAATAGATGCTATATGTAGTTATAACACATTTTTAAAAGACAGAGCTTTTAAAAGTATAATCTAAATGATAGCAATGACATAAAGGCTGTAGACTTAGATTAAATAATTCAATTCAACACAGATTTGAAAAGGCAGAGCTGGAGAGGAAGTGAATTCTATGCATGGGAGCTATCCTTAGAGGATATCCAGTGCAACTCCCTCATTTTACAGAGTTGGAAATCAAGTCACAGAGAGGTAAAATGGATTAGCTCAAGTTTCACAAGTACTACATGACAGGATAGATTTCTTTCAGGCTTTCATGGTGTTATCTTATGCCACGTCAACTTCAATTTATCATTTCTATCTATTTTGCTTACCATGTGCCAAAAAGCTTTGATAATTTTTTTTTTGTTTTTGTAGAATTTTTTGTGAATTTGTTTACGTACACATAGTGCACAAATGTATGCGAGCTATTCCATCATTTTCATCCAATATCTCTACATACCTGTGTCTGTAATCCAAGCCATGTTTCCAATCTTACTTCATTTATTTCTTCAATCAAGCCAAATTGGACTACAAATTGTTCTCCACTCTCACCCAGAACCATTTTGCTTCCAAATAATCATGTAGACTAGCTCCCATACGTGGAATTTATTTCCTTTCCAGTTCTGCCTCTTCAAAGCTTTTTTTTTTCCCCATCAATGTCTAGCAGAATGCCATCTTCTTTATAATATTTCATCAATAGGAATACTGACTACATTTTGGGAAATCTCTTTTATATATACATATTGTAATATAATACTATTATGGGAATCCATCCATATTTTAATTTGGGATTTTTTGGACCAGGACTGTGACTTCATGCATGTTGGGAATTTCCATAATGAATCTTTCTTGAAGTTTATAGTCTTAGAGAAATGCTGGGGGGAGGAAAGTTGCTAAAAGGTTGATCACATGGTCATCTACTTTATATATTAAAGGCAAGATCTGATTTTAGGTCTCCCTAACTCCAAGGCCACCCTCCCCTCCCCTACCACCTTAACTGGGTTCAAATCCCTTCTCATTTACTAGCTATGTGATTCTGAGCAACTTACCTAACTTTTTTTTCAGACTCAGGTTTTTCTTCTATAAAATGGAAATAATAATAATATCTTCCTCCCAGGACCACTGTGATTTTTATCCGTATCAAATGAAATAATGTACATACAGAGTTTTGCAAATATTCAAGCAATGTATAAATGTCTTATTATTTTGTTCCAAAGTGCTGATTTTTAGTTGTTTTAAAAGTTAGTATGTACCACCTTTGGGCAAACAACAGCATGAAAATTGCATATGTTCTAGGTCTCAGATTTCTCCATAATATCAGGTGTTTGGGGAGAAAGTCTTGCTGTCACAATATAACATGCTTTTTACCAGAAAATGTCTAGAATAGTTAGGTTAAACCTTTCCCATAATCATTACTAATAAAATGTCACTACCTTATCTTAGCCAAAATGAAATCAAGAAGAGATCAATGCTTCAGAAAATTAATGCATCCAGATGTTCACATTTGCTGGTCAATTGATAAAGAAATAATGTTAGTAATTAGGAGCTTATACTGTGTGCCTAATGAAGAAGTCACAAGAAAAAAAGGAAAAGAGATTTCCTTACTCTCCCCATTAAATTCCCCAAAGGAATTAACCAATGGTATCTGCTTAGTAATGGCACAAAAGTTGCCAAGAGCTTCCAATTTTTCCTTATTGGGAGTGAAGTCAATGGGAGCAGACAAAATGTTACAAAAATTTGATATCTTTTGTAGCATCTAACCAAGTAACATATTACCTATGTCATATAGTTTGACCTCTCTAAGGCCTAACCAAATAGCAGCGTCTAAACCTGGTCAATCAGTTAATCAATAAATGCTGGAGATGTAAGCAAAAGGAGAGATAGTTGCTGCATGCAAGAAATTTGCATTCTATTGGAAGAAGACAAAATATAAAAGAGAAATGAAAAGCAGATTTATACCCATTTGGAAGCATGGTAGTAAAGCCTGGAGGGTCAGAAGCACATTTAGAAAAGGGACAAAGCATGACTAACCTGGAGCTATCCCCCCATGCTTTCCTATCAAAAGAAACTCACCAATGGGAGAAAGGACCATCATGGTAGAGGAGAGTCCCACAATGAGAAGGTCCCAAGCACTGAAGGAAATTCCAGAATGTAAAGGTAACTGAGTCATTTTGATGAAGTTCAGAGAGTCCTATCTTGGCTTTGCTACTTTCTGTTTGGTAAAATAAGGGTGCTTACTTGTCACAGGTGGAGAAATTTACAGTGTCCATTGTAAGCTGAAGGATTCCTCTGAGATTGTTTTCCAAGGATTCTTTGCATGTTTAAGGCTAACAGGCTAACCAAAGATGAGCAGATTAAAATAGTCCAACCTAAAAGGGGGCAATAATGACTATAATTAGTGTTCATCCTTCATTTTTGAAGAATACCAATATATTGTTTTGACTTGCTCATGAATTGAATTTAAATGAGATAGAACTGTGCAAAGTCAACAGCCTCATTCTTTCTTCTTGAATCATCTAAGTCCAATGGTTGGGAAAAAAAAGTCAAGACAGCCAGCAATGTTCTGGGATGGAGTGGATGACCTTGGTGCCTTGGATGTCTGACCAAGTTCTAAGCACTCCATATTACCTGATTCAGTCATCTTCTTGGCTGTTGAAACAACTTATTCTCCTCAGTTCATTATGATGGAAGAAGTGTTCACATTCTCTGGGGTACATATCTCTCTAACTCACCAGAAGGTCATAATTTATTCTTTGTTGATCATGGCTTTAAAAAGTCATTGAGAAATATTAATAATGCAGGTTAAATTTGAAAAGTCTGTTGTGCATACATTTTTCCACCAGATAGTAGATTGTCAGACATTTACCAGCACTTCACTGCTTATAATCAGGTCTTCCACCTCCAAACACTTTGCATTATTCCAAGCAATCTTAGAAATGTGTCTGCCCACGTAGTGAAAGGATCTGGATAGCCACCATACTCTCAACAGAGAAGAAGGTGGGAGAGGAAGAATTTCATGGGCAAAAGGTATGAATCATATTGGAATAATGTGGTAATCCAACAGAGTCAACAGGATTCTCTACAGGGGCAGCTTATACATGGTGACCAAATTTAAGGGACTGGAGTTCAGAGTATTTTTCCAAGTCTCTGTGAGGCTATTTGTTCATATAGAATAATTGATTTAGAGCTGGAAGGACCTCAGAGGACATCTATAATTTATCAGTCAATAAATATTTTTGTCTACTAGGGAACTGAACTAAATGGACAAGGACAAAATAAAATGTGGAGTTAGCACCCTAAAGGGAGAGGGGAAACATGCATATATTTTAATATTAAATATAATTATCTTAATTATATGCCATATACAACTATTAATTATATATTTAAATATATTATACATTACATATATATATCATTAGGATATAGTATATAAAATAATTTATATAAGTATATTGTGTACAGTTATGTATTATGTACATTTTACATAATTTGCATGCATGTAATTATAGATATATTATATAATATAATTTACATAATTTTATTACATAAAATTATTAATTATGTAATTGTATATAATATATGAAATTTATCTGTTAGATAATTATATATGAGTATATAAATTATGTATAAATCTATGAATATATCATATATTTATGCAAATATATTTGTAAAGCATGTACAAAATAAAAAGTAATTTGGGCTAGTGCTCTAGTGGTTGCGAGATGGAGAGAAGAATGTCAGGAACAATCTCTTGTAGGGGTGGATCTTGAATAGGAAAGGAGGAATTCCAAAAGGCAGGAAGGAGTGCATTCTAGGCATGGAAGGACAAGTCTATACAAATGTATCAACAGGGGAAATGGCGTGTCCAGTGTGATAAATAACACGAAAGTTAACTTGGCTGAACAGTTTGTAAAGGGGAACGATATACTATAATGTCAGTAGGGAAAGTTGGAACAAGGTTGTTAAAGATTTTCAAACAGCAAGTATATGATAAAATTAGAAGTTTGTTTGAGATTACTTACCTTTCATTTTATCCATCTTTCTCTGCTGATTTATCTGATCATGGCAGGTGTACCTTAGACTTGCCCCTCCTCCTTCCATTACTCTGGTACAGCCATGGATGCTGACAAGACACTGCTTAACACTTCAAATATGGCCACCTGCTCATCACATACAGCAGTTTTTTCTCATCTGAACAGCTGGTTTATTACACTGTACAACACCTAAGCACCGTCTCAATCAGTTTGTATAATACTTCATTTGAAACCATGCTCAGTACTCGCTTTAGCTGAGGAATCAGTTTAGCTTTCAATAAATCCACTCTTGTCATGGAAGATATTAACTGTCTTTTTTCCAATTAGGGGACGTTTTTCTTCTAGCTTTTGTAAACTGTTTTCTGGAATCATCAATTGATTAGAAGGGCGATTTACTAAAATGCCAATAATTTCAATGGGGCATGGGTTTTTTTGGTGTGTATCAGGATGTTATAATTAACAAGCACTTGGTTCCCAGGGTGTACAAAAAGCAGAACAGATCAGAAAGATCTGCCTCGTGCCTAGAGGGCTGACATTCTAAATAAAGGAGAAAAGCATGAGTGCAACATGGAGATAGGGGAGCATGTGTATTCTTAGCAGCATAATTGATTCATAAGCCTTAGTTCTCGAGCTCATGATTTCTACATTTGGCGATAAAAGGTTGCTTGTATCTTTGTTTAAAAAAAAAAAAAAAAAACTCTATCTTTCTAAAAAAAAATTAAAGGAGAAACATCTTTGAAGGTTTGCTTTGATCATTTTCATGAGCTGTGGCAAAATGAATAAATTAAATTTTGAACTGAATATCTTTTAAAAGCTGGATTAGGAAGCATATGAGAGCCCAGAAGGGTGTTGTGGAAAGAATACTAGATTGGGAATCAGAAGAACTAAATTTGAATTTCCTCAGTCGTCTTCTTATTTCCTACATGACTTCAGATAAATCATCTTCTTTGGAGGGGTAGGAGGATGGGGTTGTCCTATCTTTTGTTAAAATGAGGCAGGAATCTGGTATTTCCCACTTGCATAATCTTGACCAATTTACATGTCCTTTCTGGGCCTCTCTTTTCATTTGTAAATCAAGTGAACCAAATTCGATGATCTCTGTGGCCTCAGTCACCTTTTAATACATGAACCTCTAGATATATGATCCTTTACATATATGACATCAAATCCTGGAAAGCTCCTTCTAGAGGAGAAATCTAGCTCCAAATTTCTGATCCCACAGTTCTGATTTAGTAGTTTATGAAATTCCCAAAGGGATGATGGTCCTAAGGGTTACAAAAAATTTTTAAAAACTTTAAAGTCATCATAAGCAGTAAATCATTAGAGAATATTATATTATAATTATTAGTATATTAAAAGAATAAATTGGTGGTACAATGAATATAGTGCCAGGTTTGGAGTCAGGAACACCTGAATTGAAATCCAACCTCAAACACTTACTAGCTGTATGATCCTGGATATATAAAATCCTGTTTGCCTCAGTTTCCCCATCTGCAGAATGAGCTGGAGAAAGAAATGGCAAATTACTCCAATTGGAGTTACAAAGAGTTGGATGTGACTAAAATGACTGAAAATAACAAATATTAAATTACTCTGGATGTTAATGACACATTTATTATTATTATTATTGAAGGATGAAAAGTGTTGTAAACATTAAGGATACTATGAATCATGTGATTTTTAACATCAATGGCAAATCTAATTCATGATTTTATGTTGGCATTACATTATTAACATCCTTCTAAACATCTTAGTGCCCACAAGAAAAGCTTGCTTTAAACATGCTTTTTTCCTAATGAGAAGACAATAAATTTCCTGTTTAAAGGAAGTTTTATTGTTTCTGTCAGCCAGGTCACCAGGGAGTGCATGGATGGCTAAGTGGCAGAGTTAATTTCTAAAATAGATGTTATAGTCTCAAAGAGTTAACTATATGTCAAGAAGCAGAGTAGTTTATACAAACAGTAGCAATAACAAAGCTCTCATGCCCCATAATTTAGAATTAAAATAAAAGTGATTTAATGAAATGTCCTATTAGGAGAGTAAATGTAAGCTACATGAATGGGAATCAATATACATTAAAATGAATATAGCCCCAAATCACATTTAATTACATCATATTTATTTAGATCTTTAGGCATTATGGTACCACAGCTGGTCAATGATATCATCTCCAGGGGCACACAAGACCCAAGGTCATTGTTAAAGGGACCCAGGGCACAGAACAAATCCAACTTTTCACATGGATGGAATTAGGTTAAAATGAACTATGAAGAACAACACTAAATGAAGGGAAAATCATAGAAGGAATATGTACCATATGAACCAGAGCTACCATAAGGCTAGAGTAGCTAGAGCTTTCCCCAAAGGCCAACATGTAGACAAGCTTCTTTCCATTGTATCCAAACTAGAGGGACCACCATTCTCTTCCATCAGATCTCTCCCCAGGCCGCTTCTGGGAGTAAGAAGAAAAAACAGGCTAAACTTCATCAATACTGCACTGACTTATTTCCAAGAAGTTTAGTGGAGAATGTGGGTCTCAGGATGGGGAATGAAAAAGGAAGCAGGGTCTTTGTGTCAAACATCAAGAAAAAGAGAGGGGGTGATATATTCTTTCCCAACCCCTAAACCATCCCTATTTGACATCACTCTGCCTTCCCAAGGTCTACCTCTCCTTTCTATTCAATTGAGTTTGCCCTAGTTGCCAAGATATCCTACTTATAATCTGACCAAAAGGATATAAACAGGGATGATTAGATGTGCATATGATTCATTTTGATAATTTTTGCTAGTGGTTTTTATTTTTGCCAATTTATTATTGGTAATGGATAGGCTGATTACATGCATGTGATCCTCGTGTATAATTATTATTTAATCAACAGATAAAAGAACCTCCTAAGTTTCTTCTAATTAATCCTTGAGTCACAGTCTAGCTTCCTAGAGCAGGAGAGACAATCTTTGATTCAGGTCTCAGTGCCATAGGGGCAGCCCAGATGCTCAGAATCACCTAGTTGTTGAATACAATGTTATTATTAAATACCATAGAAATTAAAACCTAAATATCTAGAAGAAATCCATATCTAATTACTGACGTGGGCTCCACTCTTGAGGTAGTATATTTATATCATACATACACATACATATATTAAAAGACCCATTGAAAAATCTATTAAAATAAATCTAATAGGGAAAAAATTCACATTTGTTCACCTTCTATAAGCTTTTTTTTTAACCAGACATGATTTAATTAGAATGCGTAGTTTCCTCATTAGAAATTCCAATAAAGAAACTCCCTTTATGAGAATATAATGGTACTTGTTCTGTAACTCATGGTTTTTAAGAGTTGAGTGGATAAGTAGAAGATTAAATAATTTGCCCAGGATCACATAGTCATCATGTGTCTTAAGTGGGGTTTGAACCTAGATTTTTTAGGACTTCCAAGACAAACTCTCCAGTTTACCATTGCTACCCCTGAGCTGTTTATCTATAAACCCTTGTCTTTGAAGCCAGGAATAAGAAACTTAATGGGGGAATCAATATTTAAATGCACTTAGAATAAATTTATGTACCTTCAAAAGATGAGATAACCTCTTAAAAGAGGTTATTTGTTTCCTGATTTTAGCATGAACAATTAGATTTTTTTTTTAGAACTAATGTCATATATCTACTCCTGGGTGTTGAAGACACCAGATATTCCTTACACATTAATGATCAGATAAGAAAAACTGTTAGCCTGGAGTAGAGGTAGGCCATCATTAATTCCCAGGAAATGTCCAACACTAAAAGTCATTGCTATTTTAAGCTGAAATTTGGCAAGGATATCAATGAGAAGTATCCTCTTCCTTGGGCAATATTTATCATTAATATATCTAAGGCTGATTTTTTTTTTTTACTTAGTGACTTCCATCCTTCGCAGTACATACTTTGGAAAATGTTTCAAGGCTATTATAATCTCTTTAAGTTCCCATAGGCAGATCAGTAGAAAAGGACAACTCAGGCATTACTTAGTTCTGCCATTTATAGAAAGGTTGCATTATGAATTTGAGTTTGAGGAAGTTTAAAAATTACTTCCAGCATTCTAAGGAGATGAGTGAAACATGATCTCTACTTCGGCCACCATGTTGCCTTCCTTCCCTTATGTTATGCTTTTTCATGTAATCCTTGATCTAACTTTTTATCACTTCTACTTTTCCAAGAAGAGAAATATATCAGCTTTTGACTATAAGCATAATCTTGTATGCCTCTTGTTTTCTGGTATGAAAGTGTAAAAAAAAATCATTCAAGTAGACTAAAAATGTTTCTTAAGAAAAGGTTTAAGAAGATGACAAGGTCCATGTAATGCTGGGTTCTCATGTCTTACAAGTTAAGTGATTCTGAAGTTCTTTTAGAACTTTTCAACTTTTTTTATTTCTTTCCTGCTATGAGAATCTATTTTCCATCTCTTTTATCAACCTACTTTGCCTCAGACCTTAGGCTTTTTTGATGACTCAAAATCCTTTGGTATGGCACTTGTACCTCCTAGAATTTAGCTTTTTCTCTTCCTTTGAGATGAATAGATGACTCACTGAACAGAGTATTGGGTCTGGAACTCCAATGTTGAATTTTAACAGGTCTCAAACATTCATTAGCTATATTCCAAGGAAGTCTAACCTCTATCTGACTCTGTTTTCCTATCTGTAAAGTGGAACTAATAATATTACCTACCTCACAGATTTTTATGAGGATCAAATGAGATATCTGCAAAGTCCTTAGCACAGCTGAAATAATTAAGTGGTATAGCAGATAGAGAGC
This sequence comes from Sminthopsis crassicaudata, assembly GCF_048593235.1. Lineage (NCBI taxonomy): Eukaryota > Metazoa > Chordata > Mammalia > Dasyuromorphia > Dasyuridae > Sminthopsis > Sminthopsis crassicaudata. The sequence continues at coordinate 271,953,411 of NC_133620.1, forward strand.
TGGGCCTGAAATCAGGAAAACAGTAGCAAAACAACTTCAAAGTTGGCTTCAGCCCCTTATTAGCTATTTAACCATGAGTAAGACCCTAATCTATAATGAATGCAGTTTTCTCAACAGTAAAATGAGGATGATAACTGCAACGTTCTCCCAAGGTCATTATTAGAATCAGATGAGATAATATTTGTAAAATACTTAGCATGGTACCTAACACATAGTAAGCACTATATAAATGCTTATTGCTTCTCTTCTTCCATAGTTTTTATCACATAGTAGCCACTTAGCAAGTGTTTTCTTCTTTTATTCCCCTGTGTATTCTTCCAATCAAATCAAGCTAGCTGAAAATCACCCTCTGCTAAAAGGTACCTCCACCTAGCATATGCTGTATAGACTATATCCCTCAATTCAAGGCTTCAAATCCTATAAAAATTAGTTATTGATAATGAACCATTTGTCTCTGACACTAAAGATAGACATACTTAATGTATTGAAGAAGAGAAGGCTAGGAAAGTGGATCTTGCTCATTGTCTTCCAAGTGTTACAAGGGCTATCATGGCTGGGGGCAACCAGGTGGCTCAGTGGCTGGAGTACCAGACCTGGAGCCAGGAAGACTCATCTTCCTGAATTTAAATCTGATCTCAGATACGTACTAGCTGTGGGACCCTGGACAAGTCATTTCACTCTGTCTCAATTTCCTTATCTGTAAAATGAGCAATTGAAGAAGTAAAGGCACACCACTTCAGTAACTCTGTCAAGAAAACCCAAGTGGGGTCACAAAGTGGAGACATGACTGAAATGATTGAAAAACATTTGTAGATATGGAAAAGCTAGGACTAATGAGATGGCTTAGCATGCATGATGGATATTTTCATTTCCTGTGTTATTGTTGGTCATTTCATTTATATCCTACTCTTCATGGCCCCATTTGGACATTTCTTGGCAAGCATACTGGAGTGATTTGCCATTTCCTTCTCATTCTACAGATGAGGAAACTAAGCAAATTGGGTAAAGTGACTTGCCCAGAGTCACACAGTTAGTATTTGAGACCAAATTTCAGCTCATGAAGATGACACTTTCTGATTCTAAATCTACTGCCCTATCCACCACACCACCTTTAATTCCCTGTAGCACCTTCTTATATAGTGTATATGACCCAAATTCAAGCCCTTAGCTCCTTTGGCTTCAGTTTTCTTATCTCTAAATGGGAATAATAATAATATGCACAGCATAAGGTTTCTGTGAGGACTCAGTGAGATAATATATGCAAAATACTTTCCAAACTTCTAAACACAATGTATGTGAAGAGTTTTTAACCTGAGATCATTGTGGATAAATTTCAAAGAGATTTGTAAACAAGGTTGAGGGGGTTCTACATATTTATTTTCACTAACCTTTAAAATTTAACATTTCTTTTTACCAATAACTATTAAACTACATTATTCTGATAAGGACCCTAGCTTACCAAAGGAATCTAGGACACACATGCAAAATTTAAAATTCCTGCTCTAAAATGTTAACTATTATTATTCCTAAATATATAAGTTATATTTTTGTCAATTGGATCATTTTTAAATGCACCACAAAAGTTACCAATTTGAAAAAATCTTCAGTGTGGAATGGTGTAGAAGTAAGAGTGTTGAATTTGAAAGCAGAAAAGGGGGATTGAAGATTGGATCTGTCACTTACCATCTGTGACCTTGTATAAATCACTTAATGTGGTTTTTGAATCATCTTTTCTCATTTGTAAGATAAGAGATCTGGAAGACTGAAGTGATTTTTAGCATCCCTTTCATTCATTTTCCTTCCTCCTATAGTAGATAGATAGATAGATAGATAGATAGATAGATAGATAGATAGATAGATAGATAGATGCATATATATATATATATATACATTATAGGTTATAGACTATTAGACTAGACTATGACTAATAGAAACTAGGTAGGATCAAAGTGAATGCTTCTGACTTTATTAAAGAAGACAAAGAATGTACCATTTCATTGTTTTTGTTTTGTTTTTTGTTTTTTGGTTTTTTTTTTTTTTTTTTTATTTCACTGAAATACATTTTATTTCATGGTCATTTCTTTTTTTCAATTTTAAAAATATTTATATTAAAGCTTTTTATTTACAAAATATATGCATGGATAATTTTTCTTTTTTTAATTTTTATTTTATTTTATAATTATAACTTTTTTTGACAGTACATATACATGGGTAATTTTTTACAACATTATCCCTTGCACTTACTTCTATTCAGATTTTTTCCCTTCCTCCCCCAACCCCCTCCCCCAGATGGCAAGCAGTCTTATACATGTTAAATATATTACATTATATTCTAGATACAATATATGTGTGTAGAACCGAATTTCTTGTTGCACAGGAAGAATTGAATTCAGAAGGTAAAAATAACAGTTTACACTCATTTCCCAGTGTTCCTTTTCTGGGTGTAGCTGATTCTGTCCATCATTAATCAATTGGAATTGGATTAGCTCTTCTCTATGTTGAAGATATCCACTTCCAACAGAATACATCCTCATACAGTATCATTGTTGAAGTGTATAATGATCTTCTGGTTCTGCTCGTTTCACTCAGCATCAGTTGATGTAAGTCTCTCCAAGCCTCTCTGTATTTCTCCTGTTGGTCATTTCTTACAGAACAATAATATTCCATAACATTCATATACCATAATTTACCCAACCATTCTCCAACTGATGGACATCCATTCATCTTCCAGCTTCTAGCCACTATGAAAAGGGCTGCCACAAACATTTTGGCACATACAGGTCCCTTTCCCTTCTTTAGTAGTTCCTTGGGATATAAGCCCAGTAGTAATATGGCTGGGTCAAAGGGTATGCACATTTTGATAACTTTTTGGGCATAATTCCAGATTGTTCTCCAGAATGGTTGGATTCTTTCACAACTCCACCAACAATGCATCAGTCTCCCAGTTTTTCCACAGCCCCTCCAATCGTTATTTGTTTCTGTCATCTTAGCCAATCTGACAGGTGTGTAATGATATCTCAGAGTTGTCTTAATTTGCATTTCTCTGATCAATAGTGATTTGGAACACTCTTTCATATAAGTGAAAATAGTTTCAATTTCATCATCTGAAAATTGTCTGTTCATATCCTTTGACCATTTATCAATTGGAGAATGGCTTGATTTCTTATAAATTAAAGTCAATTATCTGTATATTTTGGAGATGAGGCCTTTATCAGAACCTTTAACTGTAAAAATGTTTTCCCAATTTGTTACTTCCCTTCTAATCTTGTTTGCATTAGTTTTGTTTGTGCAGAAACTTTTTAATTTGGTGTAATCAAAATGTTCTATTTTGTCATCAATAATGGTCTCTAGTTCTCCCTTGGACACAAACTCCTTCCTCCTCCACAAGTCCGAGAGGTAAACCATCCCATGTTCCTCCAATTTATTTATTATTTCATTCTTTATGCCTAAATCTTGGACCCATTTTGATCTAATCTTAGTATGTGGTGTTAAATGTGGGTCCATGCCTAGTTTCTACCATACTAATTTCCAGTTTTCCCAGCAGTTTTTGTCAAATAATGAATTCTTATCCCAAAATTTGGGATCTTTGGGTTTGTCAAAGATTAGATTGCTATTTTTATTCACTATCTTGCCCTGGGAACCTAACCTATGCCACTGATCAACTAGTCTATTTCTTAGCCAATACCATGTTGCTTTATAATATAGTTCCAAATCAGGTACAGCTAGACCACCTTCATTTAATTTTTTTTCATTACTTCCCTTGAAATTCTCGACCTTTTGTTGTTCCATATGAATTCTGTTGTTATTTTTTTCTGGGTTATTTAAATAGTTTCTTGGGAGTCTGATTGGTATAGTACTAAATAAATAGATTAGTTTAGGGAGTATTGTCATCTTAATTATATTCACTCGGCCTATCCAAGAGCACTGAATGTCTTTCCAATTATTTAAATCTGACTTTATTTTTGTGGCAAGTGTTTTGTAATTTTGCTCATATAATTCCTGACTCTCCTTTGATAGATATATTCCCAAATATTTTATACTATCGACCGTTATTTTGAATGGAATTTCTCTTTGTATCTCTTGCTGTTGGATTGTGTTGGTAATGTATAAAAATGCTGAGGCTTTATGTGGATTGTACCATTTCATTGTAATGTTTTCTAGGTATAATGAATTTTAAATCTACTACCAGAGAAGAGAGACTATAACAAAATAAAGAATATAGAAAGTACTCTTCTGAGAGCTGTGGGTATTGAATTCATGGTCTATTAAGACCAAGCTGCTTCCTTGACATTTTAGAGTTTAGTGTTTGAGCTAAGCATTAGATTCTATTCTTTCAAAATGGTCCCAAGTGAGGTGGGGGTGGGGGAAACCCTCTGTAGCTCGAGTATAGTAAATACTGTGCAATAAATAGGACAGAAGGCAAAATTTATCCACCTTTTACCTTCTCAGAGTGATTGCATTGAAATGTGCTTCCTTCCTTAGTTCTCTTCACTTTATTAAAAAGAATAAGTAAAAATAACTATAGAGTATCTGTTCTGAAAGTGTAGTCTGAGAATTGCTGGGGAACTTCAAGAACCTTTTAGGATTCCAATGAGTCAAAAGTATCTTCATAATAATACTAGTGTTATTTATCTATTAAGATACTTTTTACTTTTCCAACTATATATCTATGCGAGAACATATTTTTTTAATGTCCTTTTAATATACTTCAACCAAAACAACCTATCACAACAGATTGAATGAAAAAGGAAATATGAGAATTCAGCTGCCAGATGATAATTTGGCAGCTGAATTCTCATATTTCCTTTTTCATTCAATGATGATAATTTTTTGTTTAATCATTTCAACTGTCTGAACCTTCATGACCCCATTTGGGTTTTTCTTGGCAAAGACATTGACATTTCTCTATCTAGTTCACTTTTTTTACAGATGAGGAAACTGTGGTAAATGGGTTAAGTGACTTGCCCAGGGTCATACATCTAATAAGTGTCTGAGGTAATTTAAACTCAGGTCTTCCTTTCTCCAAGCCTAATTCTCCATCTGTTATGCCACATAAGAAAAAGAGACTTGTAAAAATATGTAAGACAATATTACTTTTCTCAATATTTTTTGTTTAGTAAAAGTTACTTTTCATCAAAATGTTTTAATATTAATATTTAATGGGTTTATTATTGTTATTTAAGTAAAATACTGTTTTAATTATTAGTTTTAGTCTAATATGGCAAATAAATATCAACAGATATAATACAAACAAAAGCCCTTTGGATTCTTCAATAATTTTCAAGAATATAAAGCTCCCAAGTATTTGGAAAAATTAAAATCTATTAAAAAAATCTAAAAAAAAAAAGAATATAAAATGTTTTTTTTCTGGAGGTCAATAGAATATTTCATCATGAGCATCTGGAATTATGGTCCAAAGTTGCCTATCTTTATATTATTATTGTTATTTAAATTATTTTCCTGGTTCTGCTCACTTTTCTCTGTATCAGTTCACAGAAATCTTTCCAGATTTTCCTGAAACCATATAGTTCATCATCTCTTATAGTATATCAGTATTCCATTACATTCATATACCATAACTTGTTCAACCATCCTCCAATTGATGGAAATCCCCTTCATTTCTCATTTTTTGGCACTAGAAAAAAGGAGTAACTATGATTCTGATAAATTACTAACTTCATGGTGCTTCTTGAAATGCCTTTAATTTTGGCCATTGCTTGCACAATAAAAGTTAAGGACTATAACAACATAGCTGACTAAGGTTATCAATCAAAAATCAAGGGAGGTGGGGGCAGCTAGGTGGTGCAGTGGATAGAGCCCTGAAGTCAGGAGGACCGGAGTTCAAATGTGGTCTCAGATACTTAATGCTTCCTAGCTATGTAACCCTGGGCAAGTCACTTAACCCCAATTGCCTCAGCAAATAATAATAATAACAATAACAATAATAAAAATAATAAATAACGGAGGCACTAGAATGAACTGGATTTGCTGTGAGAGGAGATAGTTTCAAATCTTGGCTGTGTCTCTTATTAGCTATGTGGACAAATCACCTTTTCTGGGTCTCCTTTAATCTTCTTTTATAAAATAAAAAGTTGGATCAAATAATATCTAGGATTTTCTCTCTCCTCCAAGTCTATAACCCTAATTCTCTGATACTTCCAATTCACAGGAATATTTGTCTCTTACCTCTAAGGATTCTTTTTTAAATTGTTTGTTTAAAAAAATTTTGAGTTCCAAATTCTCTGTTATAAGTGCTTGTTATGCTAGTAATCATTGGGCACATATTGCCTTGTTTTATTAGAATTGGGCCACAGGACTGTTGCTCTGGGCTATAAAGCAGAATTTGTTAAGGAAGGAAGAAAGTGTGCCAGGAAGTTCTTTATATTTCCCCTCTTACCACAAGGTCTTTACCTTTCTTAGTGGGTGCTCCACAAATGTTTGCTCAATTCAGCAGTACATTAAGTCTTTTTGGCATATGGTGCTGTGGCACAAGCACTAATCCCTGTTTAGAGGAATCTAAGATTGACAGAATCACCTGAGTTTAGTGATTCTGAACTGTGGTGTGCTCATTGGCTGTACAAAGTACAGCAGCAACACAGAAAGCCCCCATAAAGGGGAACCAAGGAGGGCAAAGTAGACCAGACTGAGAAAAGAGCAGGTCAAAAGTTCTGTGCCAATCAGCAAATGAGATCAGACCCATTAGTGGCCAGAGCACTTCTAGCTTAAGTGAAATAGAAAATTCAATCTAAAGAGAGATAGACACAGAAAGAGAGACAGAAACAGAAAAGAGAGACAGAGATAGTTTTTTGGGTGTTCAAAGTACTCTGCAAAATACAGACGAAATAAATAAAAAAATTTTTAAATGCATATGCAAAACAAAATAAATAAAAAACCAACAATAGTCTCTGCCCTCAAAGAGCTGACATTCCATTTCAATTGCAAAAAAATACATAAATCAAGCAAATGTAAGCTAATATGAGAAGATAGAGAAAAGTCATAAATGTGAACCTCAAAGAAGGCTTTTCAAAACAAGCATCAGTCAAGGTGAACCTTGAAGGGAAATAAATATTGAGAAGAAAGAGTGCATTCCAAGTAGGGGGAAACTGCTTTAGCTAATATACAGAGGTGAGAGACAGAACTCCAAATTCAGAGAGTGAGGAGCAAGCAGGTTAGGCAAAAAGCTAAATTGCATGAAGGAGAACAAATATGAAGGCTGGAAAGAAAGGTTGGGGCCAGACTATAAATACTAGGTGAAGAAGCTTGTATTTTATTCCACATGCAGTAGGGAAATACTGAACAAAAGATCTGTCCTTTAGGAAGGTGATTTTGGCATACTATGCATACGATAGATTGTAGTGAAGAAAGAGGGGAAGTAAGGAGACTTATTAGGAGGTCATTTCAATATTTGAGGGGAGAGTTGATTTAATTCACCAATAGCCTCATAGATCTAAGAATCAGGGAAGCTAGTGGTGCCATGATGCATAGAATGAACTCAGAACGATCTGAGTTCAGATTTAGCCTCAGATAATTAATTGTGTGATCCTGGACAAGTCATTCAACCTTGTTTACCTCAGTTTTCCCATTTGTAAGATGAGTTGGAGAAGAAAATAGCAAACCACTCTGGTATCTCTGCCAAAAAATCTCCAAAAGGTGTCATTAAGAGTAGGACACAAATGAAAAATAACTAAATAGCAAAATAGAAAGAATCATCAACTGGATACAGCTAACATCTAGCTATAAGTAATGGGGTTTGCAAGATACCTCTGTGGCAGAGATGTATATGGAGAGTAAAGGAGAGAAAATAATTATAGTCTAGATACCTTACATTGATTTAGTGTTTACTCTGTGCCAGACATTATGCTATGCACTTTACAATCATTATTACATTTGATATTCACAACAATTTTTGGGAAGTAGTTGCTATAATTTTCCCCATTTTATAGATGAAAAAAACTGAGGGTAAAAGACAGTGTTTAGCCCAAAGTCTGAGGCTGGATTTGAACTAGTTCTTCCTGGTTTCAGATCTAGAATTCTATCCACTGCACCACTTAGCTAAACTGTCCCTTGACAAGAGTCAAAGATTGTAGATATTATAAATCTGGATAACTGGGAAAAATTATCCTCAATAGAATTGAGAAAATTTGGAAGACATGTACAAAAATATTTGTAGCAGTCCTTTTTGTAGTGACAAGGAACTGGAAACTGAATGGAAGGCCATCAGTTAATGGCTGAATAAGTTATGGTATATGAATATTAGGGAATATTATTGTTCTATAAGAAACAATCAGCAGAATGATTTCAGAAAGGCCTATAAAGATTCACATAAACTGATGCTAAGTGAAATGAGTAGAACCAAGAGAACATTGAATATGGCAATAAGATTATGTGATGCTCAACTGTAATGGACTTGGCTCTTTTCAATAAGATGATTCAATCAATTCCAATATATTTGTGATGGAGAGAGTCACGCACATTCAGAGAGAGGACTATGGGGACTGAATATGGATCACAACATAGTATTTACACCTTTGTTGTTGTTGCTTGCTTGCTTGCTTGCTTGTTTTTTTTTCTCATTTTTTTCCTTTTTGATCTGATTCTTCTTTGCAATATGATAATTGTCTAAATATGTTTAGAAATTGAACATATATTGAATTATTTGCTGTCTAGGAGAGAGTGAGGTAGGGATGGAGGGATAAAAATTTGGAACATAAGGTTTTGAAAGGGTGACAATTGAAAACTATCTTTTGCATGTATTTTGAAAAATAAAAAGAAGAAAATTTGGAGGAAGGAAATATGATTAGTTATACATTGGACATGTTGAATTTGAGATGCTGATATAAAATGATTGGACATGTCTAGTGGAGAATTGCTAAATGAGTCTGAAATTCTAGAATGGCATTGCAGCTAGAGATCTGGATTTGGAAATCATCCATTTTGAGATGATAATTGAGTACCTCGAAGTGGATGAAATCCCCCAAGAAAGAGAGTAAGGCTAGTAGGAAATCCCAATTATGTAATGTCACATGATGAAATTAAGGACTGACATATCCTGGCTAAGTGACTGAGTAAGCCCTTTAGCTTCTTAGGGACCTGGAAAACACTCTAAGACGACAAGTTGACTTCATTAATGAAGGACATTTCCTTATCTAAGAGTTCCTTACACAAATGAAATTACAGTTCCAAATTCTAGCTCAATCCCTATCCTTATCCCCAGTTTTGTAGCATTGTGTCAGCTCTGAAAGGCTAGAGTTTCAGTTCAATAAACTTTATATAATCATCTACCATATGTCATTGGTAGAATACCAGGCCTGGATTCATAAAGACTCCTCTTCTGAGTTTAAATCCAGCCTCAGACACTTAATATCTGTGTGACCCTGGGCAAGTCATGAACCCTGCTTGCCTCAGTTTCCTTATCTGTAAGATGAGATGGAGAAAGAAATGGCATAACTTCTCTAGTACTTTAAAAAAAAAAACTCAAAAAGGATTATGAAAAGTTAGACATTCCTAAAAAAAAAAAACAACTACACAACAACAGTAAATATGTGCCAGGAACTATACTAAGAGCTGGGGATACAAAAAAGGCAAAGGTAATTATTACCTTCAAAGACCTTGCACTCTAATAGAACTTCCATCATAGATGTCATGAATTTCCTGATTGTAAAAAATAAACAAAATTTGTCATTTCATACATTCCTTCTCAGGACTGAGTAAAATCAAATGTGGGAGTGACTAATAGGCAATGAGACTAATGGACTTCAAGAATGAAACTCCAGGTCTTCAACCCCATTGAGATGTACATTCTTCAAAGACTGAATGACATTAAAGCATAGTTTGATTTTCTGACCTATTATAGGTCTTACAGCAAGCTCCAATCATTGAATAGTTTGGGTCTTTGTTTACCAAAATGCAAAATTATTTCTGAGACCCTTTCAAAGTTTCAGGATTCAAATTACATGGTCACGATTTTTAAAAAATTAGTGTTATTTGTTTTGATATGAGCTATATTTCCTTCCCTTTCCCCACCTTCACTGCCATGTCTTCCCTTCTTACAGAGAACTATCACTTATAACAAGAATTAAAAAAAAAAAAAAAGAGGAAAAAATCACTCAGGAAAACTAATCAACACATAGAAAACATTGCAATTTTATGCAGTGTTCCATGTCAATGTTTTCTAAGAGAGGAGGAGTGAAAGAGTCTTCTCCCATCTCATTTTGGGGGCCAAGATTATTCTTTATTATTTCAGTGCATCAAGTTCCAATTATATCGTTACTGTTCTGCCATTTCCAATGTCATGACCAATATTGCCTTTCCATTTCTAATGTCAATGCATCTTTATGCCATATTGTTTTAAATTACATTTTATTCATCCCTCATTTCTTACGATAACATTCCTTTAGTATGTTTAGTCATCTCCCTTATATGAGCATCTATTTTGTTTCCAGTTTTTCCTATCATAAAAAGGACTAGTATAAATATGTTCTTATATGTGCAGCCTTTCTTTTCATCAATGTCCTTCTAGATGTTTATGAATGTTATGCAGTTTATGCAAACTTCTTAAACACTTAAGTATCAAACATCCTCCTTTGCACCTGGCATTCCCACAAGAGTGGACGGTACTAAAGCCATTTGTGGACATAATGGCAAATTAAGCAATGGTTGCATGAGTTAAGGGGACAACACAAAGTTCATCTTTAATACTATGGTACCTGAAATTATCCTGCTTTTGTAAATGCAAATACTTTGACTAAATTAAGATTTTCCATGGAAAGGTAGCAGATTGCAGAGTTAATACATTTTACTGATTACTTTTTATGATTAATTCATTATCAGCTACTTTCACCACAGGAAAAAAAAACATAAGACCTTAGAATAATAGGAAACAGGACAAGCAAACTTTGATAGAAGAAAGATGGAAAGAGTTGGGAGAATAAGACATTGTTTCCAGTCATGGGACACTAGAGTAGGTAGCCCTTAACAGACATTAAAAAACTTTTTTAAAAACTGGGTGACTAAGCCTTCAGTGGAGATGGCACAGATTGGAATGTGAAAACTTTGTTCAAAGAGAGTCCTCATTATTTCACAGAGAAGTCAACCAGATGACCCTGGGGCCAACAGCAGATGGCAACACAAGCCAAAACTGGATCAGCTCAAAGCTCCCTTGTCCACAAGGCATGGAGGGACATCAAGGATACTAGATACACAAGCAAGGCCAGATGGCACTACAGTGATGTCTGTTACAAGGTTAGGGCTAAGATTTTGCAGAACACAATAGAAGGAGAACTAGAGACAGAGATGGCTTGCTTGGAATATGCTCTATGGAATCTGGGAAGGGGCTATTGGTTCACTTAATTCCAACCTGTGTTTTATGAAAGTAAACTTGGAACCTCTGGCTTTTTGTAGCCAATTTATGAGAAAGCATTTATTGAACTCTTTCTACATACCAGTCTCTGTCCTAAGGGCTGAGGATAAACATAAACATCATAATAATGTTCTATTATATTGAAATCTGATAAGTTACATAATATTATTATTATATAATTGGTTTTCCATAATAAAGATAACAATTTATATTAATATAATTGTATAATAAAATATTTAATGTAACATATACTTTGTTATAAAATAAAACATTATTTGTATTATTATTTAATAGTAATAACAACTAGCATTTATATAGCACTTTAAGATTTGCAAAACAGTTTACAAATATTATCTAATTTGATCTTCACCATTTCCTGGGAGGTAATTGCTATTACTATATCCAGATGAGAAAATTGAGGGAGAGATGAAAGACTTGCAGCTGATTAGTATTTGAGGCAGCACCTTCCTAGCACCAGATCCAGTTACACCTGCAGGTGCAACTATATCACCTTATTGCCCAAGAGAAACTAAAATAGTCTTGACCTTTTAGGAGTTTACATTCTAATAAAGAGAGAGGGCATATCTAGGACAATGGTAGTCTGGGAAGCTTGTCTGGGAAGTAGTCCATAGGGTCAGATTAATTCACTCTTTCTCATCATAAATTCTCATAACAAGGAAAGTAAAGGAAGTTAATGTGCAAGTAGCATGGCAGGAAGATTATTTTTGAAGCCTGATGAGATGACTCAGCAGCCTAGATATAGTTACTACTTTCCTGGAAAACCATCTGTGGCTCCCCACTACCTACTGCATAAAATACAAACTTCATATATGTTTTCAGTTCTTCCAGAATCTGACATAAATTTGCCTATTTATTCTAATTTTTCATTATTCACCTTCACTCTGAAATCCAAAATAGAATAGTTCATAGTTAATGAACTTTTATCAATCCCATTCTGCTTTCTTTCACTACCATTCAATGCCCATTGTCCATTAGGTCTGAAAGGAACTCATCCATATCTCTGCCTGTCAAAATTCTGTCCTCAAAGTCCAACTGGGCAGTCAGCTCTTACCATGAAATCTTTCTCTTTCTCAGACATTTCAGGCTATTCTATTTGGAAACTCCTACATGGTTACTTGATCATGTTCTAATTTATCAAAGATATTGTTCAGAGTCTTCTCCTCTCTTGGATTGTTAACTCCCCTTAAAGACAGGGATATTTTTCATTTTTATGTCTTCTTCACCACCAGCAAAAAGTGAACATTTAGCAGATATTTGTTGATTGGAGTGATTTTTATTGAAAGAAATTAGAGCACCAAAGCTTTTTATGTCCTCTGGGCCTGAAAGGACACAGTGAACCATTTGGACTAAAAGACAGTTAATAAATGATTGAATACCTATGGATCTTTAATCCAGGCCATTTGTCAAGGATGCTGAATAAAGGAATTTTTATTCAGATACAGGATGGACTAAATAATCTCTCAGGTCCTTCTGAACTCTTAAGATTCTATTATATTAAATAGGGAATAGACAAGGGATTCATACTGAAAAAGGCAGACATCACCCAGATGTGAAGAGAGAGAAAAGTCACTTAATCCTGTTTTCCTCAGTTTTCTCAAAAGGTAAATGAACTGGAGAAGGAAATGGCAAGCCATTCCAGTATCTTTGCCAAAAAATCCCAAATAAGGTCATGGAGATTGGGAATATGACTGAAATGCCTAAACAATAAAAAAAAAGCTAAATATAAGGTAGTTTGGGAGTGAAGACATCAACAGTTGATGCTCAAACTGCATAAAGGAAGAGAGGAAGATTGTGAGGTGGAGGTGAGGAGGAAATATATTTCAGGCATTGAGAGAGCAGCCAGGGCAAAGACACAGAAATGGAGTATTATGTGTGTAGAGTAAAAGAAGGCTAGTTTTGCTGGATCACAAAATGTGAGGAAACTAGTAATATCCAATGAAAAAGATAAGATTTACTAAGGCCAGGTGGTAATGAGCTTTGTTTTTGAATGGCATAATTTTTATTTTTTAAACAAATAATAGCTTTTTATTTTCAAAATCATGCAAAGATAGTTTTCAACATTGACCCTTGCAAAACCTTGGGTTCCAAGTTTTTCTCCCTCCCTTCCCGTAACCCCTCCCCAGACAGTAAGTAATACAATATATGTTAAACATGTGAAATTCTTCTGTACATATTTACACAATTGTTATACTGCACCAAAAAAAAAGTCATATAAAAAGGGTAAAAATGAGGGGAAAATGCAAACAACAACCAAAAAGAGAAAAAACTATGATGTGATCCACATTCACTACCGATTGTCCTCTCTTTGGATGCAGATGGCTCTCTCCATCACAAATCTATTGGAATTGAATCATCTCATTGTTGAAAAGAGCCAAGTCCATCTCAGTTGATCATCACATAATCTTCTTGTTGCCGTGTACAATGATCTCTTGGTTCTATTCACTTTATTAGCTTTTAGACTATGTAAGTCTCTTCAGGCCTCTCTGAAATCATCTTGCTGATCATTTGTTATAGAACAATAATATTCCATAACTTTTGTATACTATAATTTATTTAGCCATTCTCCAATTGATGGGCATCCACTTAGTTTCCAGTTTCTTGTCACTACAAAAAAGCTGCCACAAACATTTTTGCACATGTGGGTCATTTCCCCTCCTTTAAGATACAGACCTAGTAGTAACACTGCTGGATCAAAGGGTATGCACAATTTGATAACCCTTTGGGCATATTTCCAAATTGCTCTCCAGAATGGTTGGATCAGTTCATAACTCCGCCAACAATGTACTAATGTCCCAGCTTTTCCACATTTTCTCCAGCATTTATCATTATCTTTTCTTGTCGTTTTAACCAATCTGAGAGATATGTAATGATACTTCGGAGTCTGTTCTTCCCTGTCTCTGTAAAAGCTATCTATGATCAAGAGTTCTTTTTGCTTTTTGCTCATTTTTAAAGGTTGAAGTCTGCTGTTAGGATGAAGGGGAGATTGACCCAAGCTTCTTCTATAGTAACAGCAGCTTCACGTGGCCCTGGAGCCTATGTTGCTGGCTTCGTTCTTGTGCTGGGTGGGCATACTGTCTTATTAGGGTTTAGGGACTCACTATTTGCCTTCTGTAGTTGTGTTGGAGGTCTCACAGCTAGTCTGCTGATTCACTGGCTTCTGAACCAGGATAGAGTAGCAAACACTGCTGTATTTTGGCTACCAGCCTCCCACTATATTCTCTCCAGTGGGAGGAAGCCTCTCTGCCCTGGGTCTTCTTGCCTGTGCTGGGCTGCAACCCCAAACACACACACACATAATTAAGATTGATCTTTCCTGAAGTTCTTCCAAAATATCTTCTCCTGGAAATTTGTTACACTTCAAATATTTGTGGGATCTGTAAACCCATTCAGCAGCTTGATCTCATGTTGATCTGAAAGAAAGCAAGAAGAGCTCAGACAAAAACTTGCTTTCTGCCATCTTAGCTTTCCCCTTCCCCCCCCATAAAGAGCTTAAAAAACTAAATAGAGATGATATTTTATCTTCAAGGTAATAGGGAGCTACTGGTATGTGGGAATAACAAGATCATACTTAAGGAAAATTACTTTGACAGAAGAATATAGACAAGAACTGGAGCACCAAGGAACTTAAGAGGAGACTGATGGGGCAAAAGATGGCTGGATATAGCACAAAAAAAAGTGGGAGATTCAAGAGCAAAAGAAAATGCACATTTGAAGAGATTGATAGGGTTGAGATTGGAAAGGAAGGAAAATGAAGTTGGAGTAGAGCTAATTAAATGATAAAATATTAATGGTAGAGGGATTAGAAGTTTCAATGAGGGTGAAGTGGGATGGTAAGAGCCAATGTGCCAATGGTAATCCCTATGTGTGGCTGGTGGAGTGAAAGAGTAGAGTATGGAACTTAAAGAAACTGTGAAATTAGAAGTTTGGGTCATTTGTGGGTCCATCCATTTGAGCAATGAAGTTCTCTAGTCAGAGTACGAGAAGAGAGAAAAATTGTCTAGAACTAAGTGCTGCATTCCTTAAGAAAGGAGGGAAAATACTCTAAAGGCTAGCATACAACAGTTTCCTGTATTTGGATTGGGTACAAAATTTTGATTGAATGGACTGCAAAGTTACTGAGTGATTGTGGGAAAGTTTAGAAGTGGCAGTTCAGAAGTATTCAGATCACCCCTTCAGAATTAATGTATTGAGGTGGGAGCTGAAGAGTGGGGCAGAGAAAGAAAACCATGAGAAAAGGTATAGTCAGTGGAAGAGAGGATGGCTAGGAGTACAGCGTTAATGGGGGGAAGCTAGGACTCAATGATGGCTAAGGGATGGAAAGAGTGAGAAAACAAGTTCTATGCTGAAGGGAAATTTGTTCACTATAGAGTAGGAATTTCAGAGGGCACAGTAGAAAGGATGAATTTGGAGTGGGAAATGACTTGGGTGAGATTTAGTAGAATGATGAGGAGGAAAATGGGGTAGGGAAGGCTGAAGATAAATTGTTCCTCTATAACCAGAGATAAATTAGTAAAGAGATATAGAGAGAGAAAGGAACTGAGATACTGTTAGTCACACAACTAGTTAAGTATCTGAAGATGGATTTGAAATCAGGTCTTCCTGACTTCTGACCCATTATAGATGCTCCCCATAAGTATCATAGAGGGCACTAATCCTCTGAGTCTGCATCTGAGTTTAGACTAAACTTCTGTGGTAGCTTCTCCTACTCCAGAGTGGACATGGGTTCAAATCTGAACTCAACCATTTGCAATTTACTTCACCTCTTTGGACTAAAATTTTTCAACCTGTAAAATGAAAAGATAAAAGTTCCTTTCATGTCAAAATCTATGATACCTTTTATTTTTACATCACAGTCATTTTCCAATTCTCTAGGAACCATCTCTTGTAACAGGGGGGAGGGGAGAGGGAGGAAACAGTTAAGCAACATCAGCCAACATCTTGGCAGCATAAAATCAATAAATATATATAGCACCAACTAAGTACCAGGCACTGTCCTAAATACTGGGTAGACAAAAAGATGCAAAAGATAGTACCTGCCCATAAGGAACTTTACAATCTAATGGATATTTCTCTCCCTTCTAAGGATAGCAAGAAAGTGTGTTTCAATTTCATTCCAATAAGGCAAAATAGGGCTTACCTTTTCCAATTGTTTTCATTTACATTTTTACTATCATTATTTATAATGTCTTTTGAGTTGTTTATTTCATTCACTATCAGTTCCTACAGGTCTTCTTGTGCTTCTACAAATTATTCACATTCATAATGTCTATAGCACTATAATATTCCGTTACATTCAGACAGAATGATTTCTGTAGCCATTCCCTTCCCATTTTTAAAATTGGCACAAAATTCCTAAAAATATCTTAATACCTATTAAACCTTTTTCAGTAGTCAACAACAAGCATTGGTTAGGCTTCTGCTATGTATCGAGCATTATGCTAATATCTGAAAGACAGATATAGGAGTTGTTATGTGCTGTTCTAGTCCCTAGAATTTGGACGAACAAAGGCAAGTTCTCAAGAGACAGAATTTGGTTCAACATAAGAAAATGGTCATTGTTTTCAAGGAGTCTGCTTTTTAACTAGGAGGATAACATGCAATCAACTAAATATAAACAAGATATTTAAGATAAAATGGAGACAATCTCAGAGGGAAAGCACTAAAATTAAGCAGGACTGGGAAAGATTTCTTGCAGATGAGTCTTTAGTTAAGACCTAGAGAAGTTAAAGAAGCCTGGAGAGAGTTCTAAACATAGAAGATACCCAGTGAAATTAAAAGATGGAGTGTTGTATTTCAGGAACAGCAGAGATACATGTTACTGCATTCCAAAGTATGTGGAACAGATCAAGATGTAAGAAAATTGGACAGGTAGGTTGAGAACTGGTTAGGAAGGTTTTAAAAGTCAAGTAGAAGGTTTTATATTTCACCCTAGAAATTATAGAGCAGCATATAGGAGAGTTGTTGTTGAGTCAATTTAGTCCTGTGAGACTCTTAATGTTATCATTTGAGTTTTTTAAAAATTTTGTTATTTTCAATGCCTTTTCCCCCATAATTTTAACCTGGTTTTTGTAAGTGTCATATAGACATGCTAATGATTTTTGTGATTATATTGCAGTTTTGATCTAAGGCAGGTTTAGCCAATATTTGGAAAAAGATGTCTTTGGGTCAGTTTACTTGGTGTCACTGTGGCAGAAGACAGACAGGTACTGGACCAGAGCCATGGAATAAATTGAGGAAAATTGTACATACCAGTTTTTTCTCTCTATTTCTTATGGGATCAAAGTGTCAAGTGGAACCTTATGCCATTTAATCTAACCTTCTCCTCCCTCTGAATATATATGGCAGATGGTGATGTAACCTCTCCTTGAAGACTTACAGTCCACAAGAATGAGACTTAGTCTTTTGAAGGCAGCCATTCACTTACTAGACAGCCTTAGTTAGAAAGGTTTTTCTTATCTTGAGCCAGATATTGTCCGTTAACTCCCGCTGCAACAGGGTCATCTAGTGTCTTACCTTCACCAGCTTCGATTATCTGAATCGAAGAACGACCTCAAGAGGTTCCCCCACAGAACACCCAATTACACACGAATATGCAGCAATTAATCTTTATTCACACATTATTTTACTACATAGAGTTCCCTATGTCCTAATGTTCTAATCCTAAAGCATAATGAATCTACTCTACCCTACTCTACTCTACTGCTCCTCCCCTTTCTGCAACCCCTTTTTTCTATAGTCCCCAGGTCCCATGTCAGAGAGTGTCAGAGCCAGGTGCATAGTCAATCAAGAGTGAGGAGGGCTTCCACCTCGTAGAATGAGGATTACTCAATGCCCGTCAATGCCCTATTTTGGACTCTGGCAGAGCAAGCCTCCAAAGGCCTCTCAGACTCTGATCTTGAGATTTGCCTCAACCCTAACAATTGCCTTTGTCCAACAAATGATAAGATTAAATATAATCCTTAAAGGACAATATTCCAGAGGGGACATAAGCAGCAAACAACTGGGTAGAACTATTACTTATTATAATCTAGGCATCTTATTTGTATCGGTCCAAGATGCTATTATTTATTTTAGGAGTCATATTGACGTCATAGCTCATGTTATGGTTAAAAAATTAATTTGAATTGATCCTTCTCCTGTCTACATCATAATGATTTCCATTTTTTTCACCACCAAAATGAAGCTTCCTTTGTGACAAAGATAATCAAATGATTGTGTCTGACAATGTGTGCAATATCAGGTTCCCTAACTTAGTGACTAGAGGTTGAAGGTATATTATATTACCTGAATTTTTCATTTACCCAAAGTTCTACTTCCTTCTCATCATCTTGAATATTGTTGTAATCTTACATATTGGTTTTCTGGTTCATACAAATCTTACTATATTTCTGAATTTCTCATTTTTGTCATTTCTTATTGCATAACAATATTCTGTTTCATTCACATATGGCAACAATAACTAATGCTTGTGTTCACCTAAAATCTCCAGGGTTTTTTCCTCTCAGAATTTATATTTCTTTAACATACTTTTATTTATTTGTTTGTATTGAAGCATTTTTTTCTTTTTTTCCCTCCTTCAGAAAATTAATTTTTTGATATGATAAAAAGAACCCTAAAGAATGAGGAGGCCCAGATTTTAATCCCAGTCTGTATCACTAACTAGCTATGTGATCTTGAGTTCATCAATTCGACTTTTTTACAAAAAATTACAAAATTGTATTACAAAAACTTGTAAAAGAGGAGTTTCATTACCAGGGGTCGGAAAACTATGGTTAACATTACATTAAAAATATTATTTGCTTGGACAAGAGATCATTATATACTTCAACAACAATACTATATGATGATCAATTCTCACTACATAGAATTCCCAATCCCTCTATTTTTGTCCGCCTGCATTTTGGATTTCCTTCACAGGCTAATTGTACACTATTTCAAAGTCCAATTCTTTTTGTACAGCACAACAACTGTTTGGACATGTATACATATATTGTATTTAATTTATACTTTGATATATTTAACATATATTGGTCAACCTGCCATCTGGAGGGGGAGGGAGGGGAAAAATTAGAACAAAAGATTTGGCAATTGTCAATGCTGTAAAATTACCCATGCATATATCTGGTAAATAAAAACTATAATTAATAAAAAAATTAAAAATATATATTCTTTGCTCACTGTCCTGAGAAAATGGGTGGTAGGCGGGGTTTGGACCTCCAGCTATATAGTAGTTTGCCAACCTTTTCACTAGCTGATCACTACACATTCCTAGGACTCAGTTTCAATTATCTGTTAAAAAAAAAAAAACCCTCAAACACTTAAGTTCCTTCTAGCTATAAACCTAAATTAGAATCTCTTGCAGTTCTAATAATAAAAAGACTTGTTTTTCATAACTCCCATATTTCTGTCTTTACCTGCACTAACTTATCTGAAAAAAAAATGTCTTTCTTTAGAAAAACAGGAGTCAGAATCATTTTTACTTGCTTAATAATCATCTCTCATAAGAATATATAGCCTAGTAACACATGTTGGTTTTTTATTTGCAATAAAGATATATAGAATAAAGGTGAAAGGACATAGGAAATAGCATATAGAATACTGTACATATTTCATTAGTCTGAATTATCTTGATTTGGATTTGATTTTCTTAAATGCTGAGTCTCTTGGTAGCATTTACAAATGACTAATAACCATAAAAAATGATTCATTAAGTAATATTCTCTTTTCTTTTGCTTTAATCAAGAATTTAATTATTTGTGCCACCAGTGACATCATGTGCATTATATGACCAATGGATTTTCTTGTATGTGTGCATATGTTTGTGTTTTGTTTTATCAAGGAGAAATTCGAGGGACTATTCCGCACTTATGATGACTGTGTGACGTTTCAGCTGTTCAAGAGTTTTAGACGTGTGCGAATAAACTTTAGCAATCCTAAATCTGCAGCTCGGGCCAGGATAGAGCTCCATGAAACACAATTCAGAGGGAAGAAGTTAAAACTCTATTTTGCACAGGTAAAAACATCATTTTTCATATACTTTATTTTTTCCCTAAATGAATTACCATTTAGTTCATACTATATAAGGTGAGCCATATCGTATAGTGGATAGAATTGCCAGCCCAGTAATCATAAGGGTAAGGATCTAAGTTTAAGTCTGTCCTCAGACAATTACTAATTGTATAACCCTGGGCAAGTTACTTAAGCCTGTTTGCCTCAGTTTCTTTATCTGTAAAATAAATGTGAGAAAGAAATGGCTCAACACGAGTATTTTTGCCAAAAATAAATAAAAAACAAACAAACAAAAAAATTTAAATGGGTCCATAAAGAGTTAGACACTACTGAAAAAAGGAAAAAAAAAAAAGACTGAAAAACTCAAAGAAAATTAATGCTATTGAAATGTAGTTGTTAGAAAACTTGAAAAAGCAATTTCTATGACAGTATTCCAGGTTAGGAAGCCCAGCCCAGGTTGATCAGGAAAAAATTCTGGAGGGAAAAGAGACAGTTTTTCAATCTGTAATTAGTTCACTAAGAAATAGGTCAGACTTATGTGTTGCTCTCTCATCTTCCCCAGTAAATGTATTTGAATCACTGCTACTAACTAGGTCCAGGGAAGGGCCAGAATTAAAATATCTGCTCATGATTTATGAAAATCAGAAGATCATAGATTTAGTCAGACATAGAAGTCAGCTGGTCATCCTCCCTCCCCCCAATCTCATTTTACAGAAGAAACTGAGACTAAGATATGAAGTGATTTATTTATGGTCTTATAGCCTAGTGTCAAAAGTAGATGCAGGCTAGGAATATATAGGTCCTTCAATATATGATTTTGAGTCCCCTAAAGAGAAATTATGATTCTTTAATATCTTTTAATAATAAAGATATGAGTTAAACTAAATCAATTCAGCAAGCATTTATTAAGCACTAAATATGTACAATGCACCATGCTAGGCACTAAGAATGCAGCTACAAAAATGAAAGAAGTCTTACCCTCAAGTAGTTTATGTTTTTATAGGAGACAGAAAAACATTTAAGAAGGTAAATGAATAGCATTGTGCCCAAAGTATATGCTTACTCCAAAAAAGGGTTGTGATACCCCATAAAAAAATAATAAAGGGCAGAACCCAGGGCTGTGTGATAGCCCATAAATAATAATAATAATAAACTTTATAAAATACTTTAATGTTTGCAAGGCACTTGACATGTTATTTTATCCCCATAAGAACACTGGTAGGTACTATTTATTACCCACATTTTACAGATAGGAAAAACTGAGGCAAGGAGAAGTTGTGACTTAACTAGGGTTGTACAGCTAATAAGTAAGAATTTGAGGATGGATTTGAATTCAAGACCTTTCAGAGTCCAAGGTAGGTAGATGGCTCAGTGGATAGAGTGCTGGGCCAAGAGTCAAAAGTTCCCATCTGACTTCAGATACTTATTTGCCAGGTGACTCTGCGTAATTCATTTAGTCTATGCTTGCCTTATTCCACTGAGAAGAAAATGGTAAATCATTGTTTTTGCCAAAAACAAAAAATAAAAAAACAAAAAAAACTACCCTATGAGTGTAGTATTGATGTACAAAGGTCCACCTGGCCATGAAGAGTCAGACATCACTGAATGACAAGAATTTTCTGACTCTAAGTCCAGCATTTTATGCACTTTACCACCCCCCCCAGCTGTCCACCAATGTCATTCAGTTCTGACTTGGAACGAATTTTAGCCATTCATGAATTGACACATTTGGAGTCTTGGCCAGAATTAGTATGAGCCTTCAATCGCTAATTCTTCATATTCTAAAAGCATGAGACTACATTTCCATCCTAGCTTATGGAGCATGCATCAACTTCATATGAATGCTGAGTCTTTGTCCTTGGTCTGTTTGAAAGGTTCAGACTCCTGAGACAGATGGAGACAAACTTCACTTGGCACCCCCTCAGCCAGCAAAGCAGTTTCTCATCTCACCTCCAGCATCACCTCCTGTGGGTTGGCAGCCTATCAGTGATGCTACACCAGTCATCAACTATGACCTTCTCTATGCTGTTGCAAAGCTTGGACCAGGTAAGCTGCAAGGCTGCCTTTGAAATATGTCTGTCCTCTTCTCTGTGTGTGTGTGTGTGTGTGTGTGTGTGTGTGTGTGTGTGTGTGAGAGAGAGAGTCTGTGTCTGTGTCTGTGTCTGTCTCTGTGTATCTCTCTCTTTCTCTGTGTGTGTATGTATGTCTCTGTCTCTTTGATTTTCTGTCTCTGTGTGTCTTTCTCTTCGTGTGTCTGTCTCTGTTTGTCTTTCTGTGTGTCTGTGTTTTGTCTGTCTCCTGTTCTCTCTCTCTCTCTCTCTCTCTCTCTCTCTCTCTCTCTCTCTCTCTCTCTCTCTCTCTCTCTCTCTCTCTCTCTCTCTCTCTTTCTTCTTCTCTTTTTGTGTCTCTTTCTCTGTTTTTTTTCTGTTTCTGTCTTTTATCTTTTTCTGTCTATCTCTATGTGTCTCTGTCTCTCTGTGCCTTGCTGTGTCTGTCTCTCTCACTGTGTCTCTGTGCCTCTATTTATCTCTCTGTCTCTGACTCTGTTTCTCTGCTTTTCTGTCTGTCTCTGTCTCTCTTGATCTGTCTCTTTTGTTTTTTTTCTCTGTTTTGCTCTTTTCTCTTCTTCTTCTCTCTTTCTCCCTCTCCTCTTTCCCTGTTGTTAGAAAGTTAAGCAAGATGAACAACCTTGAAAACCTAAGTTTCGCAGTCCCACCTACATTTCTAATGGATGTAACTGAGTAGAGTGAAAGAGGAGAAGCGGGTGATGCATTGCTGAAAATGCTGAGTCAGAATTAAGGCATCAGAGCCACTTAGGACTTGTATCTCTTGAAGGAGCAATCCAGGACACTCTGCCCTAGATTTATTGCAATTCCTGCAGATTGCAGATCCCATGCAGATTTCCAAGACCTGAGAAAGCTGTCTCCTTTTTACAGGATTTCGATTTAGACCTGAAGGAAGCCGTTTCTTAGCAGATAAAATTAAAAATAGCATCATGAGCTCCCAGTATAATAAAATTCAATCCCTGTGACTATTGGCCAAAGGAATGGTCTTTAGCCCAATGGAAAGTACTTGAAAATCAGGATATGAGTTCAAATCCCAACTCTGCTACTTTGTACCTGTAAAATCTTAGTAAACAATTCATTCTTTCAAGACCATAAATTTCTCATCTGTAAAGTAGAGAAGTCAGACTAAATGACCTCTGGGGTCCCAGCTTTAAACAACAATTATATGCACAGGTGTGTATACAGAGTATGGACCTCTGGGGCAATCATACATGGTAGTTCTGTTCATGTCTTTGGCTAATTAAGGAAACCTGGAAGTAAACAAGAGATGGAGATAACTCATAAAATTCCTAATTTTGAATTAGCTTCTGATTCATTTTGTGAGCTTGAGAAAAAGTGGCACTGTGGATAGACCCCTGGGCCTAGAATCAGGAGTCCCAAAATTTAAATCCTATTTCAGACATTTTTTAGTTGTGTAAGATGGGACAAATCTTTTTGAACTGAGAAAGGCAACCTCTTCTTGCCTCAATTTCCTCAACTGGAAAATGGAGATAATGAAATACCTATATGTCTCAAAGTTGATGTGAGAATAAATGAGTTAACATTTGTAAAGCACTTACCTGGCACATGGTAGGCAAAATCTAAATGCTAGTTATTACTTTTAAATCATTTTGTGCCCACTTAAAACTTTGGAAATGGAATTTATCACAGAATCATAACTCTAGGGCTTAAAAGGACATTTGGAGCCATCTAGACCAAGCCTATCTACTTTACAGATGAGTAAACTATAGGGAAGTTAAGCAATATCCAAAGTGATATATTTAATTAATAAACAAATTTTTAACTCCAAATAACCAATTTTAATCCCATATCATCTGGTCCCAAAGCTAAGTCTCTTTCCACTAAGTCACGGAGAGGAATGAATGTTCAGTGTCTGAAATGTTCAACTGAAAGATGGCATGTGATTGAGAGTGCAGTATTTTTGTACGAGTTTATATTTTGACAGCTTGTGCTACAAGGTAGCTGAATACACAAAAATTTTCGAGTTATGCCATATCCATTCAAAGAGTCACAGCATACTTTTTTTAAAAGAGGAAAGTCTATATTTGAAGAGTTGTGTATCATAGAAAACAAGTGGAGCGTGGATAATTTAATGCCAGTGGAAGTGATTTTCTCATGGTTATTATTCAGTCATTGTGCAAGCAAGCAAGTTGGCACTGCCCACATTAATCAGTTTAATGTATAGTTCCCACTTATTTCTACCAGTGTCACTCCGGAATAGAAAGAAATTGGAATCAACTGCAAAGTTGTTACAAACATGGAGATAAATGCAATTGATCTGTACTATAGAAAAATGTTAACTTATCTGTACTATAGAAAAATGTTAACTTATATGATCACACACTCAAAGCTAGAAAAAAAAAATTAGAGGATATCTTCTCCAGCCACTTTCTTTTACAAAAAAGCAAACATGAAGCCACAGAGATAAAAAGACTTGGCAATATCATGCAGGTAGAATCAGGATATGAGCTCAGATTTCTTGACTACTAATTCATTGTTCTTTTCTCCTGCGTCATAGAATTCAGAGGTAGAATTCAGAGATTTAGCTTCCCCATTTTGCAGATGAGGAAACTGAGGCCCAGACAAAGACATGGTCATACACAGAATCCATGATAGATCTGAGATTTGAATGTAGGTTTTATGACTTTCAGGCAAAAACTCTTTTCATATATACAGACATATATTTCACAAAATTCTAGAGTTTGGGAGTTGGAACAGTCAGCCAACAAGCATTTGGAAGGAACCTAAGCAGAAGTGGGATAAATCAAGTTTTTTTTTTCTTTTTTTTTTCCACAGAATTAACTCAGCTTGCCTTCGGTCTGTTATATTTAGGCTTAAAGATCTGGTACATTCAATGTATTTTGTAATCCAAAAAAAGTGAAAAAAATCTAATTTTGGGAAAAATGGATTCACAAAAAGCTTAGTGAAAAGAGAACTGATAAAGGGTGTAGGCAAGAACTTCCCTAAAAAAATCCTCCTCTTTAGTGAGCTAAGTGATATAATGGATAGAGTGCTGAATTTGAATCTTCCTCACACATCAGCTGTAAGATCCATGTTACTTGTTTCAACAAGCCTCTTTTTGTCTCAGCTGTAAAATGAAGGAGTGAGACTAAGTGACCTATAAATTTCCTTTTAGCTTAAAGTCTTTGATCTTAGTAATATTTAAAAAATTCATCCATATAACACATTTCTATGAAGCTTAAAATCATACAAAATACTTTCTTCAAGGTAATATCTTATAATAGCAACAGTGTGTGATGATCAGCTATGATAGACTTATCTTTTCTCAGCAATAAAACAATCCAAGACAATTCGCATGGATTCATAATGGAGAATGCTATTCATATCCAGAGAAAAATCTATGGAGTCTGAATGCAGAATGAGGCATGCTATTTTCACTTTTTTTTCTTTTTGTTTTTCCCTTTTGTCCTGATTTTTTTCACAACATGACTAACATGAAAAATAAGTTTAAAATGATTGTACATCTACAACCTAAAATCAGAAAATTTTGAAATTCAGGATCTTATAGAGTAAAAAACTATCTTTACATGTAATTAGAAAAAATTAAATGTGATTAAGTAGGGGAGAGAGAGAAACCCTGTGAATTATAAAAGTGTGAATATTATGATTTCCATCTCATAAATGGGGAATGAATCCTTCAAGAAGTTGTGATGCCCATAGTCCCACAGCTAGTGAATATTGGAAAATTAGACTTTCAATTCAAACCCAGTTCTCCTGACCTTCTAAATTTCAGTGTTAATTCTACTGTATTGTGCTGCCTTTTGTTGTCTCTAGGATGGTGATTTCCAAAGCGGAAGCAAAACTCTAAAGGAGGTTTCATCAACCAATTAAAGGAGGGGAAGATATGTTATATTCTACCCTCCCTGCAAGTGGCCAATCATGGGACTTCACTTCAAAATAACTACACTAACCTTTTATCCAATACTCTCAATCCAGGACAGTTCAGGCTCTTAACCTTCTCCCTGCTGAGATAGTTATCAGACTTGCAGTGGCAATTATAACCTTGTCTGGATAGTGACAGTTGTACAAGTGCTATTGAGAAAATTACCTATCAAACCCTACCACCAGCACATTCACTAGAAAAAGAAATATTTCTAAGAGAGCTGGACTAAAAATGTTTAGAGGTTCTTGCTCTAGTAGCCTCTCTTGTTTGGATTTGGGAGGGGGATTGTCTATTTTTAGGTTTGGAAAATGGTATCAGTTAGTGATAAGGGAACAAGGATTGAGAGTAGGAGTTATGGATGTATGGAAAGGACGTAAGGACTGTAAGCAATGTTTGAGCTATGAAGAGTAAAGACTGGCAAGTTTAGACCAAGAAATATTATGAAGACTTGGAATTATTCTGAAAGTTAATAAACCGATCCATTATTGGGCTAAAAGAAGTCCTACTACATTTTAACCTTAACTTTATTCTTGATGGGGGTTACAAGCTAGTCTTGTAACTTACTAGTTGTAAAGTATAAGTAAGTAACTAAGTTACTAACTAGCTGGTCTAGGGGGTTACAAGCTAAAGGATCAACTTCTTTCATCCCTTTTACTTTCCATTTCCATTTCCATGGTTACTAAAATGCCTAGCTTTGGACAGATTATCATAACAATAGTCATCATCATCATTAATATAATCACCAGAATTTATATAGAATTTTTAAAGTTTACAAAGCACTTTATAAATATTTCATTTGATTCACAACCCTGCAACATAAGGTGCTACTTTATCCCCATTTTATAGATGAGGAAACTAAGACAGAGATTAAGTTCCTTCTCTAAGTTCACACAGCTACTGTCTAAAATTGGATTTGATATTAGATATGAATTTATGAATCCTGACTGCAGGTCTGGTAGTACCCAATGCACCATCATGTTTTCTAGTAATAGACAAGAGGAGTTGCAGTGGTATAATGGGAAGAATCCTGAATTTGAGGGTTCTGGAGGACATAAATTTGAATTCCAGCTACTTCTATTCTCATGATCTTGAGAAAAGTACTTTTTGGCCTGAACTTTTCTGTTCTGTAAAATGAAAGGGTTGCACAGACAGCCTATACACTATCAAATGATTTTACTAGATACTATTAAAAAATAGAAATGTTAATTCTAAAAACTTATCTTCTTTTGTGTATCCAGAAACAGTAACAATGTATGGAAAGCCAGAAGGCAAATGGGCAAAGAGAAGAGAAAAAGTAACAAAGGGCCTAGATTCATAAACTAGATAATCATTTCATATATAAAAAGTTGGTTTATAAAATTCTAGTGCTTAATGAACTTCCAAAATGTGACAGCTTGTTAATTGCATCTATCAACAAAATATAATTTTAGATTGCAGATTTCTCTTCCAAGATCCTCATTGGAATTCATTCCCTTCACTTATTTCTCTTATATTACTCTAATGAATCTACATTGTCAATTCAGAACTTCCCTCCAACCTTATAGGGGAATCATCTCTAGTCATCCTGATCTATATCTTGCCAGTGGACCCAGATGGTTCAGGAAGAGAAGTAGGGCTCGTAACTGTACACAGCCTTCCCTCACTGAAATCCAATTTACTTGCATGTCTTGGCATCCCTCCCTCTTCAAGAATAAAGGGCAATCTCTTACAAACTGATGTCTCTTCATAAATATTTGCCATCTGTGCTCACTGAACTTGCATTCATAAAACAGTATTTTTTACTTAAAATATACAAAGACCCTGGTAAAATTTTCCAAATAATGGCATGTAGTGAAATGGGCAATTAGTTGAATTGGTCCATCATCATGTATAGCTTGGGCAGGCATTGAAGGAAGGCCAAGGAACTGGACCTAGAATTGAAAGAACAAGATAGGACTAGCTTGAATTTGGGAATTTGTGCAATTTCCTTCATCCTAAATGGTCCCCTTGCTCTGGCATCTACTAGTCTTATAGCTTTAGGCTCAAGAGCAAGAGGTAACTCAGAGAACTAGTTCAATTTCTTAATCACCCTGAGTCTCAGGATAATTTTTATCATTTTTAAACCAAATTTGTGATTTTGTCACTATAGGGAGTTATGAGGAAATTCTCAACCACTATACCTCATCACCTACTATGAAACTTAAAAATTTTAGAGATAGGGCTAAGACAGTGAAAAATTAAGTGACTTATTTAGTGTAAGCAGTCAGGTTATGTCAAAGCATTAAGTGACTTATTTAGTGTCAAGCAGTCAGGTTATGTCAAAGCCAGGACTAGAATCTAGTTCTTCCTGCTACTGAGGGCAAGTTTCAATCCATCAAGCCAGGATGTTTTTTCAACTTCAGTTTTCTCATCCATAAGATGGGGTCAACTTCCTGGGATTGTTATGAAATTAACACTTCATAGACAAAATCATTACCAAAAACTCATATTTAGGGAGTTTTATTATTATTTAAGGGAGACTTAAAGACCTCTAGATACCTTTGAGAGCAAAACTAAGAGAAAAATAAGGAATAAGGTGACCAAAGACCTTCCCAGTATGCAAAGTTTTCCTCCAAGGTATTTCTCATGGACATAATAAGGTTAAATCAGATTCATAATAGCTGTGACTTTGCCCAACAGTCTTATTCATATAAGTTGAAGAATAAAACAAGTACAAGATCCACATCTGTCCAAGAGGTTTTCTACTAGTTTGGAGACTGTTCTGTGCAAAGTCCAAAAGCAGAAAGCATTCCCTGTAAATGATTCAAATCCCACATTTTTCTGATAACATTTTGCTGATTTTATTGAGCCCTGAAATGATTCAAAGAGAGATTAGCTTAGTAGTACACAAGAAAGTAAAAAGGAAGGGTGAGGAATTGAAGACCACATATTGCCCAAATGATGACAAGCAACTAAATGAGAAGCTAATTAAATTAAAATCATAGACCCAGAGTTGGAAGGGACATTAAAGGTCATCTATAATAATAATGTCCAAATAAAGACTTGCAATCAGATACCCATTTGAAAATTTTCACAATTAAAAATTTTATATGCATTTGAACTTATTTGTTTAAAAAAACAGAAATGTAATAATATTTTATTGTTTTGCATGAATTATTGACATCAGGGAAAATGTGGAATGATATCTGTCTTCCAGTATTTAAAGCACTTTGAAGATAACGATTAAATCTGTTCTACTTGATCCCAAAGGGCAGAACCTGGAGCAGAGACAGATTTAGACTTTGGGAGGGAAATGATAGTAATGGGAGATATAGGAAAGTGGGATAGATTGCTGGGGACATCCTGGTTTATCTCTCCTTGGAGGTTTTTAAGCAAAGTCCCCATGACCATTTGTCAGGAATGTTCTAGGTAGGGATTTTTTTAGGTCTAGCTTGAAGCTTTTTTCATTCTTTTGTATTTATCAGAGTTTCTAAGATTCTGAGACCCACATAGAAGTTCTCACTCCACCACTAACCAGGTGGGTAAGCTTGGACAAAACCTCAGTTTTCTCTTTCAGAAACAGAAGAATCAAACTAAATTGTAGGATCAGAGATGTAGAGCTTGTAAGGACTTTAGAACTCATCAAATCTAGTTAGATTTTTACATAGGAGAGATTACGTGATTTGC
The DNA here is from genome assembly GCF_048593235.1 of Sminthopsis crassicaudata. Lineage (NCBI taxonomy): Eukaryota > Metazoa > Chordata > Mammalia > Dasyuromorphia > Dasyuridae > Sminthopsis > Sminthopsis crassicaudata. Next base: position 271,983,415 of record NC_133620.1, read on the forward strand.
CCACAGTTAAGTGGTGAAATCAGATTGCAAAAAAAGGTTCTCTATTACACTTTCCAATGTACCACATTGCCTCTGATTACTCTAGAAGTCCAAAAATAAATACATCTTTGCTACTCAATACCCTTGAAAACATCTTTTTTCCCCCACATACAGTTCTTCCTTGTTGCTATTCTATTCCTTCAGCATTGTCAGATTAAGAACCATAATGTTTCACTTCCTATCACCTTTATCAGCCATTTGATAGTTCTTGCCAGAGTATGAACACAGGAAGGGAACAGCATGGACCAAGTCAGCATTCCTTTCCACTGTGACCTGTTTTAAGTGATCACAGTCATCCCTTTAAAGATAACTACTTCAGAAACAGAGTGAGTCTAAAAGTGGCTTCTGCCTCTATTGCCAGAATCCCATTTGGGGAATTTATTGAAATCCTGTCATTCTGGAAACATTTAGGGACAAACTAAATACAATATAAAAAGAAAATGACCTTCAATTGCTGGGGAAATGAAATGGATGTTTAATTCAGTTTTTCTCTTAAAACAAAACAAAACAATCATGATTGTATGACTCCAGAAACAAGCATTGTGCATCTTTTCAGATAGAAAATAAACTAGATGGGGAGATAGTTAAGGGATGATCAGCTCATCCATACCTTTCTAAAACAATAAAAATGGCCACCTTTAAGCATAGCATCTCCCTAGTTAGGGAATAAATCAATTTCCCCATACAAAAGCAGCAGAATGTGGAACATCAGTCATTGTTCTGTGCTGTGGGATAGCTCTGCTCAAAGGTCAGGTTCACTGTCATTTAAAGAGCCCACAAGGAGCAATATGTAAAGTCATTGTCTGCTCTCTCTTGCCTCTTGCTATTTTTAGCCCTTGTTAGGGAGATCAATTTTAGTTAACTGCAGAGGCGGTTTTAAAGTGGTACTACAGTTCCAAGCTGTTTGTACCTACTATATTTGGTGTTTCATTAAAAAAAATCTTCATCAAACCAGGCTCTAGGTAAGGTAATTTTTATCTTATGTGTTGCTTGTTATAGGTTCAGCTTTCTCCAAAAAAGAAATCCATTCATTTTACATACATGGGGATAAAAATTTACATTCTAGGCATCAGCTAAATATGAAATATAGGCCCATATTTGCACTAGAATATGTGAGCTGAATATTAACTACAGGGGAGCTATTCTTTGTTACTGTATTTGCTATGTTCTAATTGTATGTTTAAAATCTGAATAAAAAAGCCAGTATTATGGGGTCAGTGAAACCCTATTTAAAACTACTTGTTTATAAAGTTTCCTGTCTGAGGGATTCAAATTTATGATGACTTGTACATTATTTTCCACTTCCCCTCTAGGAAATTTTCCCTAGAAAAAATATTTTAAAGGACTTTCCTTATTAACAAAGTCCCACATTCATCTTTTATCACCATGAGGAGAATAGTAATTAAATGAGCTCTTAGTGTTTATATCATGCCATTTTGTGCTTGAAAGCAGGATAAAGTAGAAATAATCAATAGAGAGAAGGCTCTGGAATTAAGAGGAATATGGAAAGGTTTCCTGTAGAAGGTGGGATTTTTATCTGGAACCCAAAGGAAACCATTTTATTCAAGGAATTATAACGGGGACTTAGAAAGTAGGGGAAAATATGCAAAAAACTTTGTTATGAAAATGAAGATTGGAGAGATGTTAATCATACAGTATCTGACTTATACAGATATATTTACAACAGACAAAACAACAGTGAATAAAATTAGGAATTAGAAAAAAGCTGAGGTGGGGCAGTTAGATGGTGGAGTAGAGCACCAGCCCTGGAGTCATTCTTCTAGACCTGAAATTTTTTATTCTTCCAGGATAGGATGCAGTCACTGTTCTCTAAAGTCTTTCCTAACTCTGAGATGGTTTGCTTCTGCTTAAAAGGGAAAAAAATAGCAAGATGTAAAAAAAAGAAAATTTCATGTATACTCAGGAGAACTGCATTTGAATCCTAGGGTGACAATAATATCTAATTATATATATTGCATTATGCTTTACAAAAATGATTTATAAATCTTTTCTCATTTTATTTTCATTACAACCCTGAGATGTAAGTACTAATATTATCTTCACTTTACAGATAAGAAAATGGAGGCAGAAGTTAAATGACATGCCTTAGCTCCCATAACTAATAAATGTCTGAAGCTGGATTTTAATTCAGATCGTCTTGATTCTAAGTCTACAAATCAATCCACTTAGTTCCCTCATTGCCTACATGACTACTGGCAAATTATTTAATTTCTTTGATCCTTCATTTCTTTTTCTGTAGACTGAGGTTACAACCTTTGCACTGCTGCTTTGGTAAGGTTATTGTAAGGAAAGCATTTTTTAAACCTTAAAACACTTTAGAAATGTGAATCTGTCTAACTTTCAGTTTCCTCATCTGAAAAATGGGCATAACAATATGTTCACTGACTAGTCCATTGGGTTATTGTAAAGACTAAATGGAAAGAATGGCACAGTAAAAAATTACTTTGTAGTCATCAGCTATTGTTATTATAATTATTCAACAAAAAAAGCCAAGAACATAAAAATAATCAACTACTGCTTAGAAGATTTGGAGCAGCTAGATGGCACAGTAGAAAGAATGCTGGGTTTGGAGTCTCAAAGAGTCATCTTCCTGAGTTCAAATCTGGTCTCAGATATTTACTAGCTGTATGATCCTGGGCAAGTCACTTATTTCTACATCAGTTCTTCATCTGTAAAATGAGCTAGAGAAAGAAATTGCAAAGTACTTTAATATCTATGCCAAGAAAACTTCAAAAAACATCACAAAGATTCAGACATAACTGAAATGATTTAATGACAACTTAGAAACATAATGAGACCTAATTTAATACAATGGACTTACTTTATTGAAAGGAATCTACTTAATCCCAGAAAAGATTATATAAGGCATTTGTGTAGTTCATAATGATGATGCAACTATGTAAATCAAGACAAAGGGCCTAAAAATTGCTATTAAATGGAAAAATAAATCCTCAACGAAAGCATCATATAAGCCAAAGTCTACAAGTCTGAGAATCAAGAAGCAGTTTTGAGTCATAGAATTTGGAGGCAGGATGGAACTTTGAAAGTCAGTAGGTCATAGGGTGGTAAATTTGAAACTGGAAGACTCAAGAGAAGTCAACTAATCCAAACACCTCTTATTTTACAATTAAGGTACTCAGATGCCCAGATTGGTTAAGTGATTTTCCTGAGCTCATCCAAATAGTATTTAGTGATGGCTTAATTAGGACTTAGTGGAAACAGGTCTTTCTGATTCTTTCCATCCATCCAATCCTGCCACACAGATCTGCAAAAAAAAAAAAAAAAAAAAAAAGATTCTTTTTTTTTGCAAATAATTAACTCCAACATCTTTTCTTTGCTTGCATGTGTTTAATCTTTAGCTCTAACTTGTACCCTTCTTCTGAACAGAAGGTTATTATTCTCTACATACTCTGTAAATCCTGCCATGATTTGCTAATCCCAGTTCTTAACCCACAGCCCAGTTCTCTACATACATTGATCTGCTTCTACCCATGTTCTAATTTCTACCATTTCCTAATCATATGACTTTAGAAAAATCACAATTTCTAGGATGAAGAAGGTGAACTAGATCAGAATCCCTAACTTTTCTGTGTTGAAGAATTGCTTTATTTCTCATATGAAATCTTGAGATTAGTTGGACAAGGGCAGTGTTAGGGGCAGTCCTGTTAACAAGACATTCAGAATGAGAGTTCATAAAACTAGACACCTGGGCCCTAGAAAGTCCATGTCATGTGAGGTGACTTCCAGCCACAACTCCCTAATTACAAGAAATTACCATGGGTTAAGATGACCCCATTGGGTTATATGCTACATCAATTAAACATTTGGGTGTCTCTTGCTTAGATGATCTCTAAATTTCTAAAATGGTTTCTTTGGGTCTAACAGAAAGTTTAAACAGATTCAATAAATTCATAATAACTCACATTTCTAAAGTGTTTTAAGGTTTAAAAAATGCCTTCCTTACAACAACCCTACCAAAGTAGCAGTGCAAAGATTGTAACCTCAATCTATAGAAAAAAAAGAAGGATCAAATATATTAATCCCATCTTCTATGAGAATTTTAATCCAAATGCTTTGATACTTTAATAATAATAGTAATTATTATAAGCATCCTTAATGCTAGGACTTTCTCCTTGAGATGACTACCTATATACCCTTCATCTATCTTTTTTATTCATCCCTGTTATGTTCCTCCAGTTAGATTGTAAATAGGGGATGTTTTTGCTTTTCTTTGTATCCTTTCCACATGCTGTTGATATCATCCATTTCTATGAATGGATCTTTAAATCTTCTCTTGAAATCAGGGAATGAGTATACCCCCGCAATAGAGAGAGGGGCAGGTTGATGTCAGAGTACCGAGCCTAGAGCCTAGAGTTTGCCTCAGTTTTCTCATCTGTAAAATGAACAGGAGAAAGAAATGACAATCCACTCTAGTATCTCTGCCAAGAAACTCCTAAAGGGGTCATGAAAAATCAGATACAATTAAAATGACTGAACATTTAAATAACAATAGAGAGAGAAGAGTTTGCTCTGCCTACTTTCCCATTCTGATGTCCTTGATCTGAGCTTATATTCAATCAAGGAAAAAAAATTGCTTTCCCTCAGCTCGTGACCTCTGCAGCCACCAGCTCCAACTACTTTTTTTATACCGCTTTAAAAATAGCATAGAAAAGGACTGGAGGAAACATAATGGACAGCAGTTATAAAAACAGAACTATACAGTATTTTACTATCTTTGCTATTACTTAATTGTATGACCTATGACAAGTCTCTTCCCCTCAACTTCCTCATCTGTAAAATGGAGGGATTATAGTAAATGATCTCTAAAGTTTCTTCTTGCTCCTCAAATCCATGATTCTATTTATTATTATTATTATTATTATTATTATTATTATTATTATTATTATTATTATTCCTATTCCTTCCTACCTGGAATTTAAGAATAAGGCTCATTGGTATCTCTTTTGTAGAATACCATCTCCTAGCAGGAAATGTGCATGTGTACTTAAAGGGGAAGCGGGATGGGAGTATAATTCACTAACTCAAGGTAGCTCCACATTGTCCTTTCTTTGTGTTAAACTTCACACATTCTCTAGCCCTGGGATCAGAAATTTAGGTTCATCCTATCTTCAGCTCATCTATCCTTCTGAAATTACATTCCCCTACTTCAAAAAAATAATTTGGTACATTCCTCTTTGTTGCAATAACCATAGGACAAAAAAAAAAAAAAAAAAAAAAAGCAACAGACATTAAGCACCAAAGTAGAGAAATGGATAAAGCATCAGGTCCAGAATCAGAGAGACCTGAATTCAAATTTGGCCTTAGACACTTACCTGTTGTGTGATCCTGGATAAATCAATTCATCCTGTCAGAATCTAGAACATTGAGAGTTTAAGTGATTTTCCTGGAATCACATAGCCAATTTATGTCGAAGAAGACTCTGTCAGCCTCAGTTTCCTTATCTGTAAAATGGGAAGCTAGATAGTCCAATGGATAGAGCATCTGGCCAGGAGGCCAAATTTGGCTTCAGACCCTTATTAGTTGGATGATCCTGGGAAAGTCATTTAATTCTGTTTGCCTCAATTTCCTTATCTGTAAAATGTGCTGGAGAAAGAAATGGCAAATCACTGCCAAGAAAACCCCAATGAGGTCTTGAAGACTTGGGCACAACCAGAAATGACTGAATGGTAAGAACAATGAAGATAATAACAGTGTTACGTTAGCAATTTCCCCAGATGTGCTAAAAAGCTAAATAACCTTCCCAAAGTGGCACAACTACTATGGATCAGAAACAGGATTTGGATGCAGGAAGAAACCTAGGAGAGTTGAAGGAACTAGTTTTAAAATCTGAGTTTCAAATTCCAGCCCTGCTTTCGCTATCTGTGACCTTTGGTAAGTGAGTTTCCTCAACTATAAGACAAGAGCATTGTATTAGATGACCTCTGATATATTTTGCTGCTCTAGAGCTATGATCTTGTACCCTTCTGATTCCCAGACTGATCCCTTCTCATTCCTACTCATGGCCTCCCTAGCTGGAAATACCTTAATGAAATTTGCCAGCTTGCTTCCCAAACAGGATTGCTCTCACAGATGTGCATAGGACATAAGTTGAGTAATGGGGAGGAAGCTAGATGGGAGAGTATCAAAAACAAACTCCACCTAATTCATAATTTAGTCTAGGACAGAGACTTCCTTGTCAACAGGTTGAAGCTTATGGCCTGCTTACTTTCTCAGAATGTGTTTAAATATATAAAATAAAATGCACAGGATTTCAAAGAAAATTATATTGAAATACAGTAATTATTGAAAAAATTTATTTTACAGATCCCAAATTAAGATCCCTTGATTTTGAACCCCTTGTGGTTGCATAAATAAGGACTTTTCTGGAGAAGGGAGAAGGGGAGCTACTATAGTAGAGACTCCTCCAGATTTTTAAGGTCTTGGTATAGTTAGCAAAAACAAGCACTTGACCTAGAATCAGGAGAATTCATTCATACACAATTTCTTTGTGACCCTGAGGAAGTTAGTTCTTTCTGAGCCTGAAAAAGGAAATGACAATTCACTCCTGGTGACCCCATTTTGGGTTTTCTTAGCAGAGACTCTAAAATAATTTGCCATTTCCTTTTCCAACTCATTTTATAATATAGGATTAAATGACTAATCAAGGGTCTCACAGCTAGTAAGTGTCTGAGGCCAGATTTAAATTCAGGAAAATGAGTTTCCTTTGCTTCCAAGCATAAGTGTTCTATCCACTGTGCCACCTAGCGTCTCCTCATTCATAAAAGAGAGATGCATTAACTTGCATTAACCTATACTACTTCAGGTTAACTAGTTGATTCAGTAGATAGAGCATCAGGACTGGAATTAGGAAGACCTGAGTTCAAATTTGACTTTAGACACTTATCAGCTGTGTGATCCTTGATAAGCCACTTAAGCCAACTTGCCTCAATTTCTTTATCTGTAAAATGAGCTGGAGAAGGAAATGGTGTCACAGAATTGGACATGACTAAAATAACTAAACAACATTCTTCTCCGGATTGATGCAAAGAAAACACTGTGTAAATTTTAAAAGTATGGGGACTTGACCAACAATTTCATTAATACAGAGAAGAAACTCCTCTACCCATACCTTCTTTGTGAATAAGTCTTAGAGGGTTTTCTAAAACACAAGTTTCAAATTCACAAAACTCCCTACACATAATACACAAAAGCTCCAACAAGATTAAAAATGTAATTGGAGCATGTTTAGAAAAATATTTTTTAAGAAAAATACTATATAGATAATACTATAAATACTATATATAATACTATAAAATACTATATAGATAATGTTTATTGAAGTCAAAATTCATCCTGTCAAAATCTTTCTCTTTGTATCAAACACCATAGCACTAGAACATTGAGAGTTTAAGTGATTTTCCTAGAATCACACAGCCAATTTGTGACAGAGGAAAAACTTGAACCCAGATCCAAAGAATGATTTGAGGCTGACCCTCTATCTCCTACACACACCATGTTGCCTTCTCATGAATCTTAAAATGCTAAAATCAATGTTGGTTAAGAAAATTTATTATGAGGAAAAAATGTTTATCAAGTTCCTGGCCAATGAACTTCCTTAAGTTTTTCTTCCTGGGATATTTGTTTATTCATTTGTTTTTCTTTGCCTGTGTGCAACCAGACTGACAGAAGAAAAGATTAAAGGGGTCATTAAGTGCTTTTAAGTTCTTTCCAGTGTTTGGGGATAGGGAAGGAATGATCATTAACATTCATTCTTTGCTCTTCTTTTTATAGTTAACTCCTTTCAGTCTTTCTTGGCCTATTTGAGAATTTGGCCAGGGAAGTATATGAAAATAGATGGATGGATAAATAGATAATATAGATTAGATAAATATACACAGTATATATATAATAATTGTACCCAAGATAGGAAGTTATTTGTATGTTATTACAAATAATGGTATATATACATATGTATGTACATTTACATATGTAAATACATATACATATATACAGTGTGCAAAATAAATGTGTACACAAAATATATACATAGTTATTTGCATGCTGCTTATCTCATTGCAATATGAGATTAAGGGCAGCAACCATGTTTTTAATAGATAAGAGGATAGATAAATAGATTCATAGATACATAGAGTAAGTGGATGAATGGATAGATACATGATAAAAATAGAAAGAAAGAAAAATAGTTAGATGGATAGATACATAGACAAATAGACACATGCATACATATACACACGTTTTGTATGCAAACATATAAAATATATATGATATATATCTCCTTTCCATATATATGTGTATACTATACATTCCATATATAGTATAAATGTCAAGTAGTCAAATTAGTAAATAAATATTTATTAAGCAACCTACCAGGCATTATACTAAATATAGAGGATATTAAAAAAAAAAAAAAAAAAAAAAGCAAAATATAGTCCCTGCCCTGAGGCAGTTCACAATCTCAAGAAGGTAGACAAGTACCTAGAAAAGCAATAAAATGGAAAGGGGAGGGAGAAGTGTGGGAGAAGAGAGGAAAGATACCTACCACCCAGGGTATGATAAAATCCTGTAATCTGGTAGAAAATGATGAAATAGCTGCCTTCGATGAACTCTTCAGTATTCAGCCTCCACTTGCTTTAATCAGAGAGAAGGAGGGGCCCAGGCATTCCTAAGGAGTTGATCATTTCAGAAGGTGATTTCAGAGGAAAGTCATTAGCAGTGGAAGAGACTGAGAAAGGCCTCTTTCAGAAGGTGGGATTTTATTCTAGTATTAGAGTAGGCCAGTGGAAAGTAGAGATGAAAAGGTAAGAAAATTAAAGAAACACAACAAAAACTAAAATCAAAGAAAAAGCCCTCTGTTTTTTAATAAATTTCTAAGCTCTCTAGCTGATCTGGGTATGTTGAAATAGGACTCTAGCAGCTACCTTCTCTCCACAAATAAGGCTGGTTAAAATGATTTACATTGTATAAATCTTGTTACTTCTGTGGCTGATGTCTCCCATTGGACTGTGATTTACTGGAGAGTAAAGATCATGTTTTTGCCTTTTTCTTTTCTTTTTTTTTTCTTTTTTTTGTATTCCCACTACTTAGCACAGTTTCTGATATATGATAAGTACTTTATAAATATGTGTTAACAGTTCTAAAACAAAAAGTAAGCATTATATGTAGTCTATGAAGATAGGATTATATTGACAATATTTTCTTTCATCCTTTCATCCTTACCTCTTCTCTTAAGGCAATAGGTTTCTGACCAATCCAATTAAAACAGCATGCATAATTTAAATGGAAACTCACTGCTTAGTACCCAAGCATTCTGGAGCTAGGTGTTATAGAGTACCAAGAATACCTTTCTTAACATCTAGACTTCTTAAAACTGGTCCAGTTTTTATCATTTTGTTCTCATTCCCTGTGGATAGAAACATTTCTACAGAAGAAGAAATGAAAAGCAAAGACCAGAAATTAATTTAAACTCAAACAAAACAGACCTGTTTTCCCCTAAACCCATAATGTATTCTTTGGCACACAAAATAAGAATTTAAGGTTGGTATAGGAGAGACCACAGGCAAATGAATAGAAAATATAAAGAGCCTTTTCCTGGCAACCTACAGCTCTTGGAGAGTTTTAAATGGACTCAGTTTATAACCCACAGCATGTACATCTAAATTGTTAATTTTCATTATTTATTGAGCCAGGACATTGAGTTAGTGCATGAGTACATATATCTAGGGAAAGCATTGTAAGCAGATGATGAGCTAGGCCCAGAATTGGAAAAGAGTGAACGTGTAATCTAGATCACATCTGGGAAATTGAGTAAGGCTTTTAACTATCTCAGGTTGCCAAAACATACGCAAACACATACCCTACTTTTGAACAACACTGTGATTTTTTTCCTAGTCAATTTGAAAACTTTAGAATACCCCAAATTTTGAAGAACTAAAATGACAGATGGCACATATTGCAATGGAGAGATATATGCATTGTGAAAGTTAGAAGACTGCCACATATTTCCAGATAGGTTATCAACAGAAGTGGCTGATAATAAGGAAAAGGAGGAGGAGAAGAAGCAAAAAGAACTGGGTGTGATTTCACTCCTGTAAAGAACTTTCAGGTGACCATATCCTTCAATGCAGATCAGCATCTTCTCTGCAATTTGTAGTCAGAGTTGCCCAAAGCAGAGATATCAAACATATAACACTCCTGAATGTGATCTGAATCAAATTAAAATGCATTTGGGAAATATTTAACAAAATACATTTAAAAATAGGACATAGGTATTTCTAACATGGGATTTTCTAAGTCAATATGATTTCTTCAGGTACCTTCACATACAGTTTAGTGACCCTGTTTCTATTTTATTTTACTATCACTGACTTAAAGCACTGAGAGTTTAACAGCCACAAATGGGTCCAAGATGGGTCAGAGTTGGGGTCTGAATCCAAGTCTCCTAGGGTCTTAGGGCAACTCTCTGTCAACTATCTCACCTACTAATCTCTATTACCACCGCTGTCATCACCATCACTATCATTATTTATATAGAAAGCTCAAGATTTGCTAAGCCCTTTATGTATTTTATCCAGAAAGTGGCCTGGTACATAGCAAGAGCAAAGAATAACAGATGAATAGCCTGGGTGCATCTGCACAGAGAACTAAAAATGTAAAAAATCTGGAGGAAGACCTCCAGTATATGGGATAGATTTTCTCTTGATCAGTGGGAGAGGAAACAAGAATGATGCACACAGAAGAATGGATGCATTGCCATATGCATCAATGGAGGAAAAGCCCAAATGAATGAGATCAAAGATCCATTGAAGCATACTGAGTCATAACAATAGACAAAAATAGTCATAAAAATGGACAAAATTCTATGTCAAAGAAGAAGAAGACAAAATGGAAATCCACTAGCTACCTTGACTAACACAAGGATTAATAATGAGTGGGCGTAGTTATGATGTCAATATTGTAAATATTGTTGTTTTCCTTCATTCTCTAAGAGAATCATCATATAAGGGAGGTGATGTCAAGAAATGCAAGTGAGTTGGATTTAAATGAGGGAGGCTGGGCAAGGTCACCTGCCTCACTTTCCCCTCCAGAATCATCTGGGTCCAGGGGCAAGATATAGATCAAGAAAGGCCCTGGATGAAATGGTAGACCTTGGCCTTTTTAAGCTAAGGTCTTCAACAGGTCTCAGTTAGACTGAAGTCACATCCATTGAATGGTTAAAGCTAGGTAGCAATTGAGATTTAAAAAATTTCTTCTTTCACCTAGTGCAGAAAATATAAATAAATAAGTAAATGAATGAATGCATTTGAGAGGGGAAGACCCTCGAGGTTTCTGGCCTGGCACAGAACCTCATTTTACAGATGAGGGAAATAATGTCCCAAAACAATAAGCAATTTAATGTGGTCACATAGCTAATACATGTCTGAGGCAGAAATTGAAACCAGGTCTTCCTGTCTCTGAAACCAGGACTTTCTCCACTAAGCCAAAGTGCCTCTAGATCAGTGACCTCAAACTCCAATCAATCATTACAGGGCCACTAAACCATATCCCTGAATTAAGTATTTTCCAACTACATTTTTATTTAGCTCAGGCCATAGCTGGGAGTGTGGAGAGTTACATGTTGACATGGGCCATATGTTTGACACCTTTGCTCAAAGAGATCATTGCTAAGGTATCTGTCAACTCTAACAGCCTGCATTTATAACCTATCTTCCCTCCTTCAAGGAAATAACATTCTAAGGGGACAGATAAGAAAACACTGACACAGCATTAGAAAACAGATTAAAACCAAGTAGTCACAGTTGGTCAGTTATTTTTCAGTCATGTGTCTGATTCTTCGTGACCCCATTTAGGGTTTTTTTTTTTTTTTTGGCAAAATACTGAAGTTTTTTGCCATTTCCTTCTCCAGCTTTACTAAACTGAGGCAATCAGGGTAAAGTGACTTGTCCAGGGTCACATAAATGAGTATCTGAGACCATATTTAAACTCAGAAAAATGAGTTTTCCTAACTCCAGATGCAGCATTCTATCCACTATGCCCTCCAGCTAGTTACAGAATAATAGCTTATTATTCAAAAATAACTTATTCACCTAATTCAAATTTTAAAGAAATTTCAAGCAAAATGTCCTTTTTATTTTTCAGCTACATGAAAAAAAACACATTGGCACAATACTTCTTCTGCCTTCCCTGACCTCAATGAAGACTGCTTTTTTAGCCAAATGTCCTTCTGTTCAAGAGCCATTTTCTGTGTGACATCTTCCCTGACTTCCTCCTCCACACTGAAGCTGTGGAATATTCCTGACATAGTCAAAAAGAAATGGGAGCTATACATAAGGATCCATAAAGTCCCCATAGTGATTTAGAAAACTACATATTATCATTATCTGTTTTTTATTGTATTTTTATTTTATTATATATTTCACCAAATATATATTTATTTATTTTGTTACATATTTTTCAGACATTTTAATCTGTTTTAGACTGTCCTATGATCCTGTGTTTAATACCTCTGATATAGACCAGGGATTCTTAAATTGTTCCATTCATGATCCTTTTTTGCCTGAAAAATGTTTATACAATGATTTTTTTTTTTTGCTGTGCCAATAACCAACAATAAAAAGCAGCAAACAAAAGAAAACCCAAAGTTAGAAAAACCTTTATATATTTTCAAATATCTATATAGAGATATATATCTATTTACATAGATATATAGATAGATATACCTTTATAATCAGGATCTGTCCCTCCCAGAAGTCATTTGGAACAGAGACCAAAGAGGTAAATCACAAATTGCCTAGAATGAGAGGCAACTGGAAGAGCTTTGAGATCAAGCCCCCAGGGAAAGTAAAACCTCAAAGGAAGTAAGAGATATGATTTTGACTTTAGGAAGAAACAAAGAGTTTAAAAAGATTGAAATTGCTAAAGAATTCAGGAGAAAGAACTGTACAAGTGGTATACACAGTCAAGTAGTCCAAATGAATTCAGAATTTCTTGGGGTAAAGACAAGGAAGGAGGGTATGATGATGTAGAAAGAGTTGAATTAAATGGCCTCCATAGTCCTTTCCAACTCTATATCTGTGAGCCTATAAGTTTATTAGAATAATTTATAGTCTCTGTGGTGGCACCCAGAATTTAAAATCCTGCCCCTTCCCATCCCTTAAAAATTTTGGGTTCCCTGTGATTAATTAGACTGATAAAACAGAGCTAAAACTACCATTGTACAATAACATAGAGACAAATTATAACTAAAATAATGTCTTTCCAAGGGAGGCGGTGACCAGCAGCTGGTTTTCAACTGATTGCAGGGTGATAGTGCAATCCCACTCTTTCCTGATACTTGAGAGAATACCAGATGAACCATCTCTCCATTAGAGTTGGCAGCCTGCATTTGGTCTCATTAAAGTTCCTTCACAGATGCCTAAAAGAATTAATATTTTCCCACCAGCCTTTTTCTCAATCTCAGTAACCCAGGAAGCAAAGGGAGCAAGAATCCAGGAACATCTCTTCAAAAATAATTCCAGCTGTCAGCCATTCTTTTTGTGGTGTTATATGAACAAGCATCAGATTTGGAGATTGGGAACATGGGAACAAATGTAGATTACTATATATTATGTGTGACCTCGAACAAGGCATTTTTCACTCTTTGGAGATGAGTTCCTCATTATTCTTTAGGATGTAAAAGAATAAGTTGAAAGAACTAAGCAGTGATAAGACTGAAGAAGAAAAGACTGAGAAAAAGGATATTTAGAATAGGGATTAGCTTTGTTCTATTTGACTGTAGAGGATAAAACCAGAAACAATAGGTGGAAATGGGATGGGGGGAGAGAAGGCAAATGTAGGTCCTATTGTGGGGAAAACTCTGTAATAATTGGAAATATCCAAATGAAGAACATATTACCTTAGGGGAATTTCCTGTCGATAGAAGTCTCCAAACAGAAGCTGGAGGAGCAATTTTCAATTGCTTATCCTTCATTCTTGACCAGGACCAATGATTTCAGAAGTGTGATATCTTGACTTGCAAGTGAACTGGATTTAAGTAAGGCAGAGCTGGGCAAAGTCATTAGTCCCACTCTCTCCTCTAGAGTCATCTGGAACCAGTGGCAAGACAGAGGTCCCCAAATGCAAGGAGAGACCTTGTATTTTTTAAGCTAAGGTCTTTTCCCCAGAACTTAGTTTGTCTAGGGCAGCACCCATTCAGTGATTAAAGGCTGCATAAAAATTAAGGCCAAAAAATGGCCTAGTTTTCCTTCTCAAAAGAATCAATCTGGGAGGGGAAGATCCTGAGGAGTCATTTTCATTAAGTTAGAGTGAGGATTCTTTTTTGGTTATGGGTGAATTAGATGGCCCCTGACATACATCAGTCAATGAACATTTTTAAGCACCTAAAATGTGTCACAACTGTGCTTAGTACTGGTACAATTGTAAAATTCTGTAATTCTGTCCTCTGTAAAATAGGTTTGTTATACTAAATGCTTTGTTAGGTTCCTTCTGGCTTCAAATCTTCTGTCTAAAAAAATTACATTGAATCTAGGTGATAGAGATTAGAAATTGTTCTCTTGGGAAAATGTGGGAAGGGAAAGAATTGGATCCTCTGTTCTTTTTAATCATATCAACAACAACAAACCTTGATATTATTCAGACAAATTGAAATACCTTTAATAATGATGTCCTACATTTTTAAGTGAAAGGCTACTAGGAAAATTGTTTTTGAGACAGAAAAGCATTTGGATTGGGTATCATTGTCCTTTAAAAGAGAAGCAGGGGTGATTTTTCTATCCTTATCTATATTGGAAATTCCCCTTCTCTTTAAGAGCAAGGACATAGTCAGTGGCAAGAAGAACTTGCCACTGACAGTGACCAATTGGTTCCCTCTGCCTGGTTGGCAACATTGACGTCAGCCCCCACGGCTGAGAAATTAGCTGAAGCCTGGAGAGGAAATAGGCCAAAAAGAAAAAAAAATTCAATCTGGGAAGACCAAAGTTATTTCTCTTTTTACTTTGTAGCCTCTCAGCAGTTGTGATGCTTTGCTGCTTTTTGATAGTAGGAAAATTTCCAAAAATAGAACAGTGAAATGTCAAAGTTAATGGGATCACAGCAATAAAATATCCCTAGTACCAAGAAATCCGACTTCATTAGCTTGATGTGAACGTTGCTTTTGGCCCTGCAGCAAACAAACTGTGCTGCCGTCACCTTTACTTTTCCCCATAGTATATATCTCCTCACACATACTCTCATTCAGTGAAGGAAAATAAGATAGTTGCATAAATATAGAATTCCCCCTATCTAAAGTTTTCTTTTCTTCCTCACTACTGACAGAGGTTTTACTCAGTAGAACTTTATTTGTCCTCTCTAAGGCAGAGTTTAAATAAGGAACCATTGGATTTAAATGTGGGAAAGAAATAAGGGATAATTTCATCTAATCCAAAAACTTTTTTTAGCTTTTTATTTTCAAAATTTATGCAAAGATAATTTTCAACATTCACTCTTGCAAAACCTTGTGTTCTAAATTTTTTCTCTTTTCCTTACCCCCACTCCCTCCCTTTGACAGCAAGTAATTCAATATATGTTAAACATGTGCAATTCTTCTATAGATATTTCCACAATTATCATGCTGCACAACAAAAATCACATCAAAAAGGAAAAAATGAGAAAACAAAAAGCAAATAAACAACAAAAAAAGGTGAAAAATACTATGTGGTGATCCACACTCAGTCTCTGGATGCAAATGGTTCCCTTAATCACAAATCTATTGGAACTGGCTTGAATCACCTAAATGTTGAAAAGAGTCATGTTCATCAAAACTGTTCATCACTTAATCTTCTTGTTGCTGTGTACAATATTTCTCTTGGTTCTACTCACTTCACTTATTAACATCAGTTCATGCAAGTCTCTCCAAGGCCTCTCTGAAATCATCCTGCTAATTACAAAACTCACATTTTTCAAAGGAAAAAAGTAAAGTCTCATTAAGCTAGTGACTAGCTGAAATTTGAACTTAGGAATTTCAACTTCAAATTGGTATTTTGTCTTACATCACTCTTCCTTGTCTATAGTCCTAGACCAACTGTGGATAAGACCTAGTCCAGATCCACTTACTCCACATTTGTTACTCAATTGCTGAATGACTCAAAATTATCTACCTATAAGCAAAGAAAACTTTAAAAATAAAAAAATGCCATCAACCCCACCGACCATCAAATAGATAAATATCCATGTTATGCTAAAAGTTCTAACCTGCATGTTTAGCCCAGTGTTTGTCATGGATAAACTTGTAATGTCGGAGAAATTGAAGCAAGACAGATTGGTTTTTAATCATTTTAATAGTGAAGAATTTAGACTAGTCAAAACTAACTGGCTGAATTGGGCTCTTGTCTCAAAGCATTCCACAGCGAGCAAATAATTCAAGAGACTTTTATATCTAGGGGAAACAAAGGCAGATAAGAGGGGAGGGGAGGATATTGGGTGGGGGACAAACTATAATTCCAGGAAAGGATCATAACTTAGTCCTGACAGAATGGAGTCAAAATAAGAAGGTCAAAGGGCAGGAGACAGCAAGGCTATGGGCAATGCCCAAAGGAGCAGGCATTTGAGATAAAGCACTTGGAATCCTATGATTATATTGTATTTCAGGGCCTTTTTTCTAGTCCTCATTCCTAAGAGACAAAGTAGTGGGGTCATAATAATTTTATTCAAGGAAACTGAGGCACAGCAAACTAAAGCCTCATCTATTGTTATATAAGAAAAGTGCCTTAGTGCATGTTGTAATCATCATGAGAGTCTCAAAGAGTTACAGATCATCAAAAATAAGCAAGCAAACAAAACAGAAACCTAAATTCTTATTACCATTCTTAAATTTTTTTCATGTTTCTTCCTACTGCCATGATTATGGGTATGCATAATTGTCCTTTCTATATGATGCATTGACAACTTCAGCCTTACAGAAAGAAGGATGAGAGAATAGTGAATTAGGGCTGCAGCAATACGCTTCCTCTTCTTCCCCAGAATGAGACTACCTAAGCAAAACCAAAAAAACATATTCTAAGGATAAGTAGCATCTTTTAATCATTTGCAAATAATTTCTCTCTCCCAAATTCCCTTTCACTTAGTCTTATATTCTAAATTCCTGAAGGAAGAACAGTAGTATTAGATTTCATTTAATTTGACCACTAATTAATCTGCAACTGTGAATAATCCACTGCTCTTTAATAGCAAATGGGGGTTAAAATCTAAAAGATTAATGACAATTGATGTTATTTCACAATCCAGATTCCCCTTTCTTCATTCCTGTTTTAAAACAAAAATATGGAGAAGGTAAGAGGAAGGGAAATTTGACTAAATATAGTAATATAATATGTAAATACATGAAAAATCTATGATTTTATCACTGTGGAAAAAACTATGTCCTTCAAAAATGTTTTTCCATTGATTCACCAACATAATTGCAATCCATCTGTAATTTACTAGATCATAGAATCATAGATTTGGTGGTAAAAGGAACTTCATAGATCATTTAATCCAACCTCTATCTTACAGAACAGGAAACTGAGCAGTTTTCCCAAAATCACACTAGTAACACAGAAGGGGTTCAAGATAGAAAAGTAATCTTAGCTGCTTATTAACTCAGATGCAAGTCTTTTACATTTTCTTTTACATGAAATATGGCTTATCCTTATTTAATATCTTGTTAGCCTACATGCTTTCATGGGGGATAGGAGCCCTCTCTTTTCTTTCTTTTTTTTTTCTTTTAGGAGGAGGGGGGAGGGGCAGGGAGAGGAAGAGAGACAGGGGGAGACAGAGGGATAGAGAAAGGAAAAAAGAGGGAGGGAGGAAGAAAGGAAGGGGAAGGGAGAGGGAGACAGAGACAGAGAAAGAAAGGAGAGAAAGAGAAAGGAGAGAGAGAATCTGATCTCTTTATAATCTGAATTTGTGGTTCTATACAATAGATTACATATCTCTGTGTTGTTCACTGAGAATCTAAATTCCTTAAAGTCTTATCTTATATACTTATGTACCAGAAAATACCATGGTACCATGTATGGAGAAAAATTTTATTGATATTAACGAAAAGGTTATGACTACCAACTAATATGTCAGTTTTAATAGCAAACTCTTAAAGGCAAGATTCATTTACTTATTAACCCATTAGTGACTCTATGGTGGTTATTTCAAATTTATGAAGATATTTGAAGCATGAGACATTTAAAGACACTTGGGGATCTCCAGTGTCCCTTATATCATATCAGGAAGATAACCTCTTATTCTATTGACCTTTAGGATGACAGTTAGTAGTAGAGGTCAACTGTAGATTCTTTAATCCCTTTAAAAGTAGAATTTCCATGGAAACCCTAAACTAATTTGCCTGGCAATTTGTAGGACCGGATAACAGTTGGGCTTGAGTAACTTTTAAAATATTTAAGGATTTTTGAAATCAAAATAGGTAATAATAAACAAACAGTTGTTCCTTGCTTCCACTGCATGAATAAAATAGTGATAGAAGTATTATATTTATGATATATGTTAGAAGATATTGCCGAATTTAGAATCATATGATGGGGATTTAAGTGCTAACTTTGCCACTTAATACTTTTATAATTTGGGGCAACTAAATGTATGTATAGAATACAAAATATAACTATGATATATACATATATATTTATAACCTCTCTGCTTCTTAGTTTCCTCAAATCTAAAAAAGTCCATATTTGGTCTTTGAATTTTCATACCATATGACTATTACATTGGATTGGTTTTTCTCTGTCACAGAATTATTGTGAGGATGTTAGTCAATACATATTAAGAAACTATTATGTGTCAGTCACATTGGAAAGGCAAAAGATAATCCTTGCTCTCAAAGAGCTTACAAGCTACCTAATGGGGAGGCAACAAATTGCTATGTACAAAGAGGTAATAGGAAATAATCAATCGGGGATCAGGAAAGAAGACTTGTAGAGGTAAGATTTTCAATTGAACCTGAAAGTTGAAAAAAGTAATTAGTATAGTATATAGTTTGTTAAAACCATAAAATATTATTTAAACAAATCCAAAAACTCAATAAGACTATGATATCTTCCATTTGGGTATAAAGCAGGTTGGGATGGAAGGTGCAGTAAAATACAGAGAATCAGAAGTCACGAAGTCATTCAAATTCAGCCTTTGATACTTCCTACCTATATGATCTGGGTCAAGTCATCTGTCAGCTGTAAAGGGCAGGAACTCTGGAGAAATATACTTAAGGCTCAGTATGATTGATTTAATCCTAAAACAAGATATTAACTCAGTGGAATTAAGATAATGATTCTCTAGTTTACATGTACTTAGTACTTAGTATAGTTCTACAAATTTGACACCTTGTTTTAGGATTAAATCAATCATACTGAGCCTTAAGTATATATATATTTCTCCAGAGTTCCTGTCCTTTACAGTCAGCCTCAGTTTCCTCAACAGTAAAATGAGTTGGAGAAGGAAATGACAAGCCTCTTCAGTATTTCTGCCAAGAAAACCCCAAATAGGGTCACAAAGAGTCATACACAATTGACAAACAACTGGACAACCACAATTTCTAGAACCACTTCCAACTCTAAATTCAATATTTTTTAATAAGTCAGCTTTGTTTCTAGATATGTAGACAGTTTTGATTTATAAATGAAGAATCCAGGGAGCCATGTCTTATTCCTCTTTGGAGCTCCCATAGTATATAGCAAGAATGCAATAAACAATTTGCTAAGTGAACTAACCTTAGAACTTGCTAATAGCTCTTCCTCCCCCTAAGTCCTTTTCCACTCCAGTCCCTTCTACATACTACTATATAAGAAATTTTCTTTAATCACAATTCTGACCATGAGATTTCCCTGTTTAACCAAATCCAGTGACTTCCTAGTACTTCTAAGAAAAAATGGAAATTCTCCTGTTTAGCTTTTAAAGTCAAAGATGGAACCATCTAGCTCCAAAGTATGTAATACATTCCAGACCCATGGGAAGTCACTCTCCCCTCCCATTTTGCCCCTCAGACAAGCTGGCTTTCCCCAATTCCTTCTATTAAAACAAAAAAAAATTTTTTTTTACATCCCCTGTCTTTGCCTTTGCATTATTCAATCCTCCTGTCTGGAATGCACTTCCTTTTTGCCTCTTTATATTTTGGAGCAATTAAGTTGCTCAGTGGATAACGTCCTGGGTTCTAGAATTAGGAAAACCAGAGGTCAAATCCAACCTCAGACACTTATGTGTGGCTCTGTGTAAGTCACTTAATTTTTGTTTGCCTTAATTCAATGAAGAAGGAAATAGCAATGACAAAGCACTCCATTATCTTTGCCAAGAAAACCCAGTGGACATGTGCTATGGTCATGGGCAACTCAAGGACCATCTAGATGAAGCTTTTCCTGATCCCTTCCTTGCCTACGCTCTAACTTTCAGATTACCTTGTGTTTAACTACTTTGTATGTATTTGTATTCATTCATTTTATATTTTTGCTGTATTTTTTTAATATATTTCTGTCTCCTATTAATATGTAAGTAAGCTCATGACCGATAGGTATTGTTTCATTCTTTGTCTCAATATCTTCAATAAGCAGCACAGTGTCTGGCACAAAATATATATTTGTAAATATATTGAATGATCTGAGTTACAACAATTTGTCTCAGTCATCCAGAAAGTCAATTGTAGAGACTCCATGACTCCCTTTGAGAACAAAGATGTTACATTGCTATGCAAGTCTTTGGAGATAAAGCAAGAGAGTCAGTTTATTGCTACAAGAGACTTCAGAAGCCATCTAATCCAACTCCCTTATTTTGAGGAGGAGGAAACTAAGGCACAGAGAAAAGCATTCTTTCCCAGGTCTTACAAGTAACAAATAGAAGAACTAAGATTCAAACCCATGCCTTCTACCACCAAATCCAGCATTAACACTGCGTCATTCCTCATGTATGGTCACAGATTCCATTCAGTGCTAAAAGCAATATTAGAATCCAGCTATTCTGAATCCTGTATTTAAAAAGAAAACTGAACAGAGGCAATGAGATCAATTAGAAGGCTACTGATCCAGGTAGTGGTGATGAGATGACTGTGGGTGGAAAGAAAGAGAAGAAATGTAATAAAGACAGAAATGAGATTAGTAAATAGACTAGATAAATGAGATAGGGAAGCTAGGTAGTGAATAGTTAGTAAGACTCATTTTCTTGAGTTCTTGAGTTCTAGCCTCAGACACTTATTAGTTGTGTGACTCTGCCCAAGTCACTTTACTGTTTGCCTCAGTTCCTCATCTTCTGAGCTTGAAAAGGAAGTGGCAAAATCAATCTCAAAACAATAAAAAAAAAAAAAAAAAAAACTATCCAGTGCTGGGCTCCATGCTTCTGTGCTTTGTCATTCAGAATGATCCCTTTTTTCTCAACATTTTTCATTTATCTTGTTTTTCAGGGGAGAAGTACGAACTCCATGCAGGAACAGAGTCTACCCCAAGTGTTGTGGTGCATGTGTGCGACAGTGACATAGAGGAAGAAGAAGATCCAAAGAATGCTCCAAAGCCAAAAATCATTCAAACCCGGCGTCCTGGCCTGCCACCCCCCCCAGTGTCTAACTGAGCTTCCCTCCATGCCTCAGACGATATGATCACTTCTCTTTCACATGCTTTCCTTTCTTGTTGGCTTATTTTTATTAGGTCAGTTATGTTTAAAGGAATTGGTTGCCTTCAAATCCCTGGACATTTAGTTCACTGGGAGTCCCCCCCACCTACCCACCCCTTCCTTATATTGAAATCTCTCAACATAAGGGCTAGGAAAAGGGGATCTGTTTCTTGAATCCTGTTATTTACCAACCCTAATGCATCTTTTAGGAGGGTCTAAAATAAATAGCATTTTGTTCTTAAGCCACCATTACATCTCAGAGCTATGTACTCAAAAGCCAACCTAAACCAGAGATGTCAATAATGAATGTCACCCTTTGGGGGGAGGGGGTGCTTTGGCTTTCTCAATCCCCATGCTGAGGTGTATGCATTTTTTTTCCTGGCCATAATAATAGGACCATATGTAAACTTGAATTTTGATTGCATGAGATTCCATTCATTGTATCTCACCCAGTCTCTGCACCCGACATCCACATGATATGCATGGTCACCAGCACTTGTTTTCATCATTTGAGGTAATGGTAACCTATTCATGGTAACCCATGAAATTCCCCATGTCTAGCAGAGAACTCTCTTGAGGGAAACTTTGTTAGGATTGTCTACCTGAACAGGTCTTATTTTGTTTTCTGATGTACTCACTGTTTGGAATAAAACACTTCCTTAACACTGTTAACAATTCTGGAGGGGAAAACCAAGTCTAGCACCCAAAGATGTTTCTTGATGTATTTTGGATAATGCTTCCACACACTAGCTACCACATCCCACCTAGGAGGCATGTCCAGGGTGATAGAGATTGACTTTAGCAGAAGCTATTTGTTATTATGGCTTTCTGGTGTCAGAACTATTTGTTGTTGGGTTTTTTTTCCCTTTCCTTTCTTTTTGTGTATATTTGTACAAATGTTTCAGCTGTGGTTTTGAAATCAGGAACTTTTTTTTTTTTTCAATTTGGTGATTATTCAACCATCACCTGCCTGGAAACGTAACTCATGCATTGCTGTTAACGCATTCATAGAATATTACAGCTGTTATGGTAATATTACAGTATCTTATGAGTAATACTGAATATTAAAGGGGCACAAAGATTACTTCAATGGCATATATGTAAAGATTGAACATCTTTGTTACTGAAATCCATTTTTAAAAAGATATCAAATGTGAACATCATTTGAAGATGGTTTAAAGAGAAACAATAGCCAAGCAAATTAAAATGAGAATGAGAAAAGATTCAATGCCCACATGCTGTACATACAAGATATTTGTTTTAGTTTGTGATTTTCTATTTCTCTATCCCAAAGTGCATTACAGAATATACACCTATAGAACCATTACCTTCTCTGCTGTATGTTCCCGGCCTAGGTCATCTACTACTGTCCATTAATGAGTTAGTTTAGAATGTGTGTTGCCAGTCATGATGGAGTGGGAAAAATCTTTTCATTGCCCAAGCCGCAGAACAAAACAAAATAATACAGCTAAATGACTGAAGGAATTTCATGGTTTTTGACTAGGGTGTATACCTCAGTTTCATCAGAGACTGAAGTCACATAGAATGTTCATTCAGAAATTAGAAGTCCTTTTTACTGTGAACATAGCAATACAGTACTGTACTGCAGAGGGGAAACTAGGGGGCGGGTGGGTTGGGAGGGAGCTAGTTAAGAGTTTCTCCAGTTCTAACAAACTGGAAAAGGAGCTTACAAAATACTAAAGTTCCAAAAGGAAGGGGAAAAAATGGCTCCTATAAGGGAAGAAGAAAAAAAAGAAAGAAAGAGAAGTATATAAATAAATGTTCTGGCTTTCATTTGCTGCAGAGGTTGCTTTCACTAGAGATTTAAAAAATTTAACAGTGAAGATATATTGCCCTCTAGTGGAACTTTTGTCCAACCACTTTCATTAAAGTAATAATACAGACCCTGTCTAAACAGGTGAAGAGTCCCTCAATCTGATATCAAAAGTTACTTTGCTAATCAATCAATAAGCATTTTTTTTTAAAAAAGCACCTACTATGTGTCAGCTACTGGGCAAGGTGCTGGGAAAATAAAGACAACATAGAAATCACCCCTACCCTCAAAGAACTTGCACATTCTGTTTTTACTGATTACCTAGAATACAAACTCAAGAGAAATTTACATAAGGGAATGGGGAACTTTTGTTTTCCAGTTAGATAATTAGTCCTGTCTGCAAATCTATCACGATTCAGACCAAGAATAATTCAATACAACATCTTCATAGAATTCAAGGTCAATGTAAGCAGATCTGATCTCACCTGGGAGTTAGAATAAAGTATTGCCCAGTCCCAATGAATATTTGTCTCCCCCAAGCTGAGTACATATTCCAGGCAAGGTTTATATTGGGAAAAGAGAGCGTGATTATCTAAGTGAATAAGAAACTCAGAAGGACCTCCTAGCACTGTGAAAGTCAGAATTGCCTCAGCATTTCCATGGACATGCATTATGCAAACCTCTTTAGTACTATTTTCAGTTTGAAGAGTGTAAAAAAAAAAAAAGTGAGAGGTTCCCACCGAGTGAATCATTTGTGCACGTGTATAATTCAGAGAGCTTAGACTTCAAATAAATCTGGTGAATGATTCTTTGTCCAAGTGGTTTACTTACTTTGGGCATTTGGGAGGCTAATGTCAAGGCTAAACCATCCCATTTGGTGATTGACCAAATGGGTTACTAGTCAAGGAGGCAATATGATATAGCAAAAAAGTATACTAGCAATCAGGAGACATGGTTTCTAGTTTTCACATAAACTGTGACCACATTTCTTAGGATCTCAAGTTTTTCTCAAATGTAGGATGAGGGGGTTATCTAAACTCCCTTTCAGTTCTAAATCTTAAACTCCTATGAGATGACCCCTGAGATTACTCTCAGCTTTAAAATTCTATCATTCCAATTTTGCTCTGTGTAATAATAACTTTAAAAAAGCAATTAATACACTTGTAGCTCAGTGGCCAAATGTCAGTCATAAATTTGAGATACAGGAATTCCTAACAGGAATTCATATTTTGAGTCATCTCTCTAATCTTAATATAATAATCTGACATATGAGAAAATTTTATTTTTTTATCTTTAAAGAAACTACAAAATATCCATTGGTTTCTCATAAACCAATGAGATAAAACCTTATATTTTTTAAAGGTACACCTCAGCATCCATGTTGATTTCAACAGGAATGACTAGTGTGTTGAACAGCAAGATCCCAGAGTAGTGCTTTGCATTGTTTCACACGCAATATCCACACTCCCACGTATATATGTGGGGAGGGAGGGTATGGGTACGGGAGTGTGGGGATGTGGAAGTATAGGAGTGGATATGGGTATGAGTTGGTAGGTGTATAGATATAGTTAGAGATATAGATGTATTTAAAGTTTGGAGAATCTTGTGTTTTATGCCAGTGCAGTGAATCATTGGTTAAAACCAAATCATATATACCTATAATAACATCAGTAATAATAAATATTATATAAACATATCAGCTTAAACTTATCATTCTATCTAAAATTAAAGTCATTATTATAATTTTAATAGAAATGAGCATAATTTTCAAATCAGAGTAAGAACTGTATCAAAATATATTGATCCTTTTATGTTCTTCCTCATCTCATGGAGACTTTGTCCAATGAAAAAAATGTTATTTGGCCTTGATAACTGTAAAACTTTTCATGTGTTCAAGGATGAAGAGTGAAGCTTTACTTTAGAGATCAAAATGACCCAATACATGAAAATAGTGAAGACAAATGCTTTTGTCTTCTTCAGGTAAGAGATGTCAAGCACAGAATTAATCACGATGAAAGTTGAGTCTATGTATGTTAAGAGATTGACTCTCACCTAGAAGTCAAATAAATGCAAAGAGCACATATAATCAGCATCCTTGTAATGCCAGTTCTAATGGATATGTCTGGCATAATAAGGTAAATAACAGAGGATCTAGAAAATGTTCAAAGCAAAACCTGACTAAATGCTGGGCTCATCATTCCCAAGAAAGATAAAAATTTTCACCTTCTTGTCAAAAAGAGGAATATGATGGTTGATTCATATTCTTAAGAGTGTATGATAAACAGGTTAAAAATGCTTTTGGAACAAGTACCTCTTCACAAAGCAATGGTAAAATCTGACAATGCATATACACTACTACATTTGTTGAATGCAACCAAAAATTGCATTTGTATTTGTTTTCCCAGCACTTAATGAATTAATATAATAGGCTCCTGATTGTAGGATTAATAATAAGCTCCTGATGGAGCCTATAAATGATGATTATTGAAGAGTAGAATCAAAAGGATGTCAATGGGCAACATTTACATGAACTCAACTCCATTTTTGCAGATGGGGAGAGAGATACAAAACAACTAAATGGACAAGTGAATATAAGCCAATAAATAGTTGTTAAGCACTTACTCTCTTCATGCTCAGCAACTATGGGGGATACAAATTATGTGAAAGAACCCCAACTCTGCAATGTTGCATCAGAGGCTTAGAGCTGGATTATGGGAACTTTGAAATCATCTAAGTCAAACTTCTGATTTTGCTAAGGAGGGAAGTAGGTTCAGAGAAGTGATCTGTCCAAAATCATATAGGCTGTAAGAAGCAGAAGTGGTATTCCAGAGGAACCACACAAAGGCAAAATAGAGAGCAAGAAAGGATAGCATTTAGTCAGGTATATGTGGAAGATACCAAATGTCTTTAGAAATTCAGAGATAAAAAGCAAAAAGAGGCTAAAGAGGTCTTAAGATTTCATAAAGTAGATAGGACAGTAAGCTGACCATGACTGTTAATTGAAGAAGAATAAAGAAGTATGCTGGGTTAGGCATGAAATGGGATAAATATTACATAAGCAAAGGTATATTGGGAGATATATGAACATGATATTAATGCACATCCAAGCCAGGTCTAGATCCTATGTCCTCTCAGTTGAGTCTTTCCTCAGAAAGTTTGATACTTGATTATCTAAAGAAGTAAAAACATAAGATCATAGACTTAGACTAAAAATGACTCAGAGGATATTTAGTCCAATGCTTTCATTTTTACAGATGAGAAATATGAAACCTACAGAAATGAAGTGTCTTTGCCCAAGATTGCACTGGGAGTTATGGGTTGAATTTTGATCCAGGTCCTCTAGCAATTAATTCCATATTCTTTTCATTACATCATGACATATATTTATTTGACCCTTCTTAAGTACTAGAGGAGACTCCACACATACTTATCTTTGATTATATTGTCTTCTTTTGCTGATTTATCTGTTGCCCCAATACTGATGACTGACAGATCTTCAGCCCCTGCCCTGGCTGGATGGTCCTACTCAGATATTCCACCAAGATCTCAAGCTGTTACCTTTCCCACCTCATCGGTTTGTTCATATGAGTTGCCTATCTCTATGAAAGATACCATCATTCTCCCAGTTCTACAGACTCAAGAACCTTGGTCATCTTTCTTTCCCTTATTTAGTTTCCTTTGCCGCCCCCCCCTCCATCTCCCTGCAAATCTTAATGCACTATATAAATGTGAATTATACCTTAGAGAGATCCCCTGTCAAGAGCTCATTATCTCTTTCACAACAGCATTTTAAGCCATCTCCCAGCTGGGAGGAATATCATGAGCTAAGTCATGGTGGGAGGAAGGAGAAGAAGAAATGAGAGGTGTGACTTAAGAACCATGAGTAGTTAAATTTGGCTAGAATATTAAAACGCAGATGAGAGTAGTGGGAGATAAGGATTGTGAGGAAAATGATTCATAAACCTCAAAGCACCATATATCCTGAGTTATTTTGACTTATTTTTCCCTCTCCAATAAATGTCAGCCATGACTGCAAGATTAATCTTTATGAAGCATTTATGAATCATGCCAGTCCCTTCTCATGAATCGTCAATGGTTTCCCAAAGTCTTCTAACTGAAATCCAAACAGCCTCCACAGCGTTAAAAACTTTTCATGATATGACCCCAGCATTTTTTTTGACCAGCCACAATTCCCACTATTCTCATTTCTGTACTTTATACTCCAGAGAGATTGGACTATCCATTATTCACAATCATTCTCCATATTTTACTAACTCTGTCTTTTCTTGCTGGTGTATCTTGCAACTGAAATGTCCTTTTTTTGTACCCCTGATGATCAAAATCTTACTTGAATGTGATCCTTCTCTTCTTTGAGCCCTGGTAGTAATAATAATTAAATTATTATTCATTTAATTTATAACTTATTATATTTATATAATATACTATATTATATATTTTATGTATAATATAATATATTATATTTATTTGTAAATCATCAATTCAATAAATTTAACAATTAAATAATAATGTAATTTAATATTTCTAATTTAAAAATTAATAACTAACATATACTGTTTACAGATATTATGCTAAGCACTTTACAATTATTATTTCATTTGATCCTCACAACAATTCTGGGTGGGAGGGTGCTGATATTATACCCATTTTACAGATGAGAAAACTAAGGCAAAACTAAGGTATTTGTTCTATTTAGATTCATACTTGTGCTTTCATAATAGAATTTATTCCTCTTTATAAATGAGGTACTACTTTGAATTAATGGGATCTGCTATACACCAGGTACTATTTTTGACAGTAGGGCTATAAAATTGAAATTCCTTGTCCAACTCCCCTGCCCCATAGTCCACATGCTTATATTCTATGGAGGATGGCATAGCATTTGCATATATAATAAGTGAATATAAAATGAGTATAAGGTAGTTTGGGGAGAGAAGGCACTAACTTCTGAAAGGATCAGGAAATGCCTTCATTGGAAAGCCTATACTATGTTTCAAAGGAAATCAAAGATCCCAAAAGGAAGAGATGAGAAGGTAGAGTATTGCAAGTGTGCCAGACAGTCGAGGCAAAGGTATAGTGGTGGGAGATGAAGTTCTATGTATGAGGAGCCACAAGAAGGTCTAACTGTTGCATAGAAGGTGAGTGACATATATGAAGACTAGGAAGGAATTTTCAGTCTTAGAATGTTGTCTATAACAGTGAGAGGTTAAGTGAATAAGAAAAGAAAAGATAGGAAGGAGGGAGAAAAGGAGAGAGGAATGAATAAAGGAGGAAAAGGAAGGAAGGAAGGAAGGAAGGGAGAAAGAAAGAAGGAAGAAAGGTAAGAAGCATTTATTAAGTGTTTACTATATGTCAGAAGCTGTGCTGTGCTGGAGATAAAAATACAAATAATAAAAAAGACTGTGTTGTCTATAAGGTAATTATACTTAAGGCTTTAATGAAGATAGCACATAAAAAGGAACTGAAAACCAAGAGTTAGAGATGTGATGAAACTACTTTGGCCACTGCATGATTTTGAAGTTCAAAGTAAAAAGTAAAAACAGGGCAAGAAGGAGAATGAAAGTGGATTAAACCCAGGTTAACTAAAATGGAAGCTCTAGTAGGAATTCACCAATAGAAGAGGTGAAGTGGGCCATGTGGAGGGATATTTTCATGATAAATGGGTCATAGAGAGTGCTAGCCTGATCTAGGATGAAAAAAAGCCCTAGGGGTTGAGATAAATTCCAAGATGAGCCAGTAGCAGATGATCTTGAATTAAAGAGAAACAGAGGAATAACCATTTTAAGTTCTGGAGAGGTCAAAGAGAATGATTGTATCCCTTGCTTATGAACTAATAATAATAATGAATAATAATGAATTAATATGTTAATATCATAAAAACAAAATTTTACATTTTGCCTTAAGGTTTAGGAATCATTTTGTATACATTAGCCCATTTGATATTCACAATAACTCATGAAGGTAGATGCTATTTCTTCCATTTTACGTATGGAAAAATGGAGGGTAAGAGAAGTTAAATGTCTGGCCCAGGTTCACATAGCTTAGTAAGTATCTGAAGCAGGATCCAGACCCAAAGTCTTCATGATTTAAGCCTAATGTTCCATTCACTAGATCTTACCAGCTTTCAGAAGTCATGATGTTAAGGTTTCAAGGTTTGATAAAGGCACAAATTTTTAATAAGCTGGTGGAAATTTCATCAATTTCTTCCAAATGATTTTGCCCAGTAGCAAAAAAGAAAAAATAATATTGCTTGGCCTAGCTTTAGAAAAGTGATTTATTTTTCCCCTGAGTTATTTTGGAAGGCTTTGAGCAGAAAAGATGAGGAGCAAAGCAGGTGATAGGGAATGATAAGTCTTTGCTTCAGGAAAATATATTCATTTTGCTCCTGGTTCAGAATGTCCCTGCCAGCAGCGGAAATGTCTAGCATCATTGAACATTTGGCAGACCTGCTGCCTGTATTGATGCCATTTGAATGGCATCAAAAAGTTTTCTGTCACACTCATTCATCCATTTCTCCCATAGACAGTCTGCATAAATGGGTCTGGGTTTGATTCAGGGCTTTTTATTTTTCCAGAAAGAAGCCATATACAGGATTAGCTTTGTTTGCTTGTGTCACTGAGTGTGGGGGCAGAGTAGAGAATTGTCTGAAATATCTGAGCAACCTCTGCCTCAAGGACATCACATACAACACCTGCTTTGAACGTTCATCTTGCTTTCCACCACCCTCTAATACTCTCACATGGGCTCATTTTCAGAGAAACTTAGGCTAATGAGAGCTATGGGGCTGGGGGGATTTGGTAGTGATGAGGGAGAGATCTCTCAATGATGTAGTCAAAACAAAACTAAATACCACAGTGAACTCAGGAGAGATAGCTTCTAGTCACAACTCTGTCACTAACTAGTTGTCTGACCTTCAGCTGGTTATTTTCTTCCCTTTGAGCCTCTATGTCCTTAAATTGAGGAAAGTGGAATTATAATTATAATATTGCATGCACCTCTGAGGTGATGACTTGACTATTACCTTACCAATTTTGAGGTGGGAATATGGGGCAGCAAGATAATCCACTGGCACCTTTCCCAAGTAGTGATGAATGATCCCTCAAGAAAGGGAAACTCACATAGAGGTAACAGTCCTGAACACCATCCCCAGATTCAAGGAAACTTTGACATGTATTTCATAGGTTGCAATCCCTGAATTATATCAGATTCATATTAATTAAGATTTTAAACACTTTAGATATTTTAGACCATTTCATCACTACAAGGACTTAATGAAGAACAATACATAGTTTGGATTCCTATGCTAGAAGTGCCCAGGATTTCAAGTCAAGGGTGATAGAGACAGAGACAAACTATGTGTGCATACATGTATATGTGTATGTATGTGTATTATGTATGTTTACATAGAGTCAATAAATATAATCATGAAGTTTATTGATAAACGAAGGTATACTGGACCCAGCTTATACTGCTAAAAAGAACTAATTATTAAATATTTTTGTGAGCATTTATAGCTTAGAAATCAGAAAACACTACAAATCAGAATTTGATTTATTATTTGTTTACTTGTTTGCTTTTACTGGCTAAATTTTAAAAAATTGAAAAAATGGTAATACTGCTAAAACTCAATTTTGTTGACAAAAAATTTTTTTGAGGATATTTGTGACCAATTTGCTCACCTCTGCCCAGAGTCTCAATAGGGATTCCAGTACTAAGAAGTAAAGCAACATTCATCATGGTCCCAGGTAATCGACCTTTATCAGACCACATTAGTTAAAAGCAGGGATGTTTCATATGCAAGAAGATAAAGGAAGCTGGAGTGTTTGATAAATGCACCAATCCAAAGCAAGCAGATCCCTGTCACTTTTGAATAGATCAATCAAGAACAAATAAGATAAAATACAGAGATTGGTTATATTCGTTCTGTGTAAAGGGTGGCATACTTAATGAACTCAACAGCAGTCCTATCTATTTCTGCCTACTTGTCACACCTTCTTCCTCAAGGGGAAGGGGCTCAGTCTAACTAGAAGTGATATTATTCTTCAATCAACAAATATGAAAACTAAAAGTTGGAGAGATCAATAAGTGGCAGTGTCAGAATTCAAACCCAAGTTTCTTACCTACAAATCCAGGTTTCTTTTCCTACAAATTACAGATTCTTCAAATCTGAGAGTAGAAATGTAATTCTTTAGGCACTCGGCACAATTTTAATGATTATAAAAATAGACATTTTTAAAGCTTCTTGTTTTGAAGATAAAGTCCTGGGACTTAATTAGCATCATACTAGTAGTGTTAGAGCTGGGTCTCAAACTCTGATCTTTTCTGACTCTCTATACTCTATATCAGTGACTTCAAACTCAAATAGAGTATTAGCCATTAAATCATATCAGGAGCAGCTAAGTGGATATCAGGAAAATCTGAGTTCAAATTCAGCCTCACATACCAGTAACTGGAAGTTACAGAAAGTACCTGAAATCTGCTGTGTGACCCTAAGCAAGTTACAAACTCTATTTGCCTCAGTTTACTGATTTGCCAATGACAAACCAGTCTAGTATCTTTCCAAGAAAACTCCAAATAAGAACATGAAGAGTTGGATATGACTGGGGAAAAACAAGACTAAAATCATACTTAAAGAACTGTGGATCACATATTGATTTAGTTTTAAAAGGCAAAATTATCTATATTTTATGGTATTTTATGTATTTTGTTAAAGATATCCCAATTGTATTTTAATGTGGGCTGCATGTTTTATACTTATGGACTACATCATGCTATTTATTACCTTATGTCTAGAATTGTCTTACCACAGAATACTTTGTTAGGTAGGGAGTACTTTCGTTAGTATGCTAGAAAAGAAGGTACATGAATATGTCAGGAGGGTACTATCCTCATAATTTTTCAAAATGGCTGAATTTCACAAGACATAATGTTTATAGATAAAGTTATCATGAAAAAAGATTCTGAGTTTTAGGAAACTGCAAACTTAAAATTCACCAGTAGTGTGACATGATAACTAAAAAGCCAATGGGATCTTAATTTTTAAAATCCAGAATAAAGGAGGTATTAGTCTCTACCTTAAAGAATTCTAGTAAGAAGGATCTCACTATTATACAAAAGAAGTTGTTATATATTGGATAGCTCACACTCCAGATGACATATATGGCAAATATCAGAAGCAGAATGAAAGAGAAAAAAAATTCAACAATTTTCAATTATTTAGTCCCTTTCACTTTACCTGATCCAGTGGAGACTATCTTTTGTTTTAGGATAATATCTATCTCTCTATAAGTGATCATTCTTCAAAGAAGCTCTTTATTTTTCAATTCCCAATCCAATCATATATTCTCTTCCCTTATTTTCCTAAGCTGCAGAAGACAACTGCTAGAGAGAGTTAACTGAAGTCTGTTAACTCAGCCCCCTACAAATTCAGTCCACCTAAATTTATCTGATGGTTCTCACTGTTATTCATTTATCTTCTTATTCATGTTTATTTGCTCTATAGCAACTGTATTTCTCACAATAATCAATCTAAAAATTCTAGATTCTTTTCAGTTTTTCAAGTCCAATCCCACACCCTTCAGTAGATAACTTTACCTCCCACTATTTTTTGAAAAAAAAAGAGAAGATTTAAACTTTTTTTCATATGTCCTCTTCTTTATCTCTTTATGGATGTTTTGTCCTTTCAAAGATCATCTCTTCCATCTCTGATCTTGGCCCTATTCCTCTGTTCATCTCAAAGCGTCAAAGTATACATCTTTCCATCCCCAGTTTCTTTCCATCTTCCTAAAAGTACCAAATCTTCTCCCCTTAGGGGAAAAAAAAAGTCCTCCCATGAACTCTACCATCTTTGCTCCTTGAGCTACTGCCTTATTTCTTTCCTCCTTTTTCACTGCCAAATTTCTACCATTGTTGCTTTTTCTTCCTCACCACTAGCTTGTATCTCAACTCCTTGGAAAATGACTTGTAAAAATTATTATAAACCGAGTTAAGTTAAAACAACTATTTAAATTTATAAAACAAAAACATTTTTAAAAACAACACAATTAAAAATGATTTGTTTAACCATAAATGTCAAATTAAGTAGAATTTTCTATCTTGTAGTTTCAATGACTTGCTAAACATCTCCATTTGTATCTTTTACTAATATCTCAGTCCTATACTATTAGTTTCCTAACTGATTTTCCTGTCTAAAATCTTTTCAATCAATAGATGGAACAGCTCTATCTCCTACTCCAACACCTCCTGCTATTTTGAAAGCTCTTTGCAAGCTTTCCGTCTTTTCTAAAGGGTGAATGGTAAGTGTGGTTTTGTTGAAAATAATCCTCATGACTGGCCACCACAAGATTTATAGTGACCTTAATTCCATGCTTTGATTGGTTGATCACATAATACCCTGGAATCAAACTGCAGCTCCCTCACCAAGTTGTCATTCCCCAGGCTCTACTTTTAAGATACACAAGCTCATTAACAAGCATTCAAAGCCATTCTTCTATCTCTAAGGATAGGAAAACTGAAATATCCTTTTTTAAATTTTTATTGAAGTTTTTTATTTTAAAAATGCATGCAAGGATAATTTTTTCAACACTGACCCTTGAAAAACTTTGTGTTCCAATTTTCCTTCCCTTCCTCCCATCCCCTCCCCTAGATGGCATGTAATCTATGTTAAACATGGTAAAATATATGCTAAATCCAAGATATTATACAATTATCTTGCAGCACAAGAAAAATCAGATCAAAAAGTAAAAAAACAAAAAATAAATAAAATTGAAGCAAACTACAACAAAAAGAGTGAAAATGAGAAAGAAAATAAAATTAAAGCAAACTACAACAAAAAGAGTGAAAATAGTATGTTGTGATCCACCCTCATTTCCCATACTCTCTGGGTATAGATGGCTCATCATCGTCACATCATTGTAACTGGCCTGAATCATCTCATTATTGAAAAGAGCCACATCCATCAGAATTGATCACACAATCTTCTTGTTGCCATGTATAATGATCTCCTGGTTCTGCTCATTTCACTCAGCATTAGTTCATGTAAATCTCTCCAGGCCTTTCTGAAATCATCCTGCTGATCATTTCTTATAGAATAATAATATTCCATAACATTCGTATACCACAATTTATTCAGCCATTCTTCAACTGATGGGCAACCACTCAGGGAAAATTGAAATATCAATGAGTAGTCTTTTGGTTATGGCACAAGGATGGTTCATGTATTATTTGCTGTTCATATCCATCAATCACAAAATGTAGTTTTGAATGCCTCCTCTGTGCAGATGTTGTTCATACAAGTGGAGCCCTTTCACATAATGAGTCTTGCAAGTCTTGCAATTCGTTTTCCAAATAATGTTGGTTTATAGGTACCAAATAATTCATCTGTCAAATGAAGAAATTGAAGTATCCCTGAACTCAAGTCCCTTCAGTTTCTAATATTCTATGGATTCTATGACAAGAGGTCACAATAACAAGAATGGAATCTTGGAAAGAAACTGATAGAACCACTTTTCATCTCTACTCCACCTGCCTTGTACCATCTTTGATGTCCTGATTTCATTCAGATTCCTCTGCAGATTTCTTGCACCTGACCTGCCCCACGAAGCTTTTACTTAAATCATTATAGGTGAGCTTGGACAGACTGACTCAAGCATTCCACCAACACCGCAAAGACTGACTATGGGATCTTTGTCGCTTATTCCAGTCTCCTGAAGTTTTGTGATGACTCCTATCACTATTATCACTAGAGGAGAGTTGAATTTGCAAGACATTATATCTAT
Organism: Sminthopsis crassicaudata; assembly: GCF_048593235.1. Lineage (NCBI taxonomy): Eukaryota > Metazoa > Chordata > Mammalia > Dasyuromorphia > Dasyuridae > Sminthopsis > Sminthopsis crassicaudata. The sequence goes on from NC_133620.1 coordinate 272,018,671, forward strand.
GGGTGAATTAGTTCTTCCTGAATTCAATTCACATGTGGCAGGGAGTGTGACATAGATAAAACATTATATTTGGAGTCAGGAAGACTGTGGCTCACATATGTTGTCCCTGACACTAGCTGTGTGATCCCATATAAGTTACTCCTTAATTTATCCAGTTTTCTTTTCTATGGAATGTAGTAGTAGTAGTAGTAGTAGTAGTAGTAGTAGTAGTAGTAGTAGTAGTAGTAGTAGTAGTAGTAGTAGTAGAATATATTTCACAGGGTTGTTATAAGGATCAAATAAGTTATTATACATAAGGTACTTTGTGAACCTTGAAGTACTTTACATGGAAGGTCTCAGGCTTTTAAAGGTTTAGAGAATTATGTGTAAAGTTACCCAAATATAGTTATTACTTCTTTTTCCAGAACCTTTGAGGAGATTCTATTTTCTCTTCTGAACTTTTCAGTGCTGTAGCTCTTTCAGAAGCCCAGAAAGACAAAGCAAAATAGAAAAGTCTTATTCTTGAGTTCACATCAGTTTTCCACTTCTAAAATTTCCTTCCTTTTTAAACAAAGTTCTTTTTTTTTTCTTTTGCCATACCCTTTTCCTTCTTGGAAGGAGCTGATAACAAATACATAATAAAAGGAGTAAGGGCATATAATAAAATGATATAGATAGATAGATGATAGATGGATGTACAGATGATAAGTTTGTAGATAATTGATAGATTATATATAGTAAAAGATACAAATAAATGGATATATAGAGAGATGATAGATAGTAGAGAATATATATGAATAAATGGATGGACACATGAATAGATACATAGATAAGATATATTGGGTAGATAATACAGAGATAATAAACATAAATAGATTAATTCAAAGGTAATAGATACATAAACAGATGAGTTATGGATAGGTAGTAAATAATATAAATGTATGTATATATGTAAATGCATACATGTATATATGTATACTTATATACAAATATGTACATATATACACATATATACATATGGAAAAACTTGTCACAAGAAACATTGTTTTGAATGGAATGCAATGAATAATTAAGTGGTAAATATCATTGGGAGTGTGTTTTTTTTTTTTTTTTTAAGTTAGATGATTACTTGCTGGAAATGCTATAGAAAATTCACCTATTTCATGCTATCGACTACATTCATTATGAAAAAATAACACAGAGAAAGTCTCCAAAATTATAAATAAAAGGAAACACCAGAACCAGAGTAAGTTGAAAAGACGTAGGAATTTAGCAAGTGGGAAAAGGGCCATTATAGCTAGAAATAAACTTTTTCATTCACAATTTGATTTTCAGGTGACTCAGAACCCTATGTTCTTCTGGACTACGTCCTTAACTTAGCACTTACAGGTTTACAGGTTAGGCCCCTAGGAAGGTAACAATTCTCATAAGTTCCAAGATACCTGATGAGACTGTATTCCCAAAATGATAGCTCCTGAATCTCCACAAGTGAATTTCCTTTTAATAGTAAAACTTTAGAAACAATTATCTCAAAGGAAAGGAGATTATTTAATATAGCAAGTGGGTACAAAACTTCCACTCTTTATACCTAGGATGTATTCTTCTACAAATACATATACATTGGAGAAGAGAGCAAAATCTTCAATGGCAGAGAGGCACATGTGTAGGAAATATATATATATAAAAGGTGAGTTATACTTTTGGTGCTGCCAGACCCCAATTTCCTTTCTCTTCATATGGAAGCCTTCCCCAGTGCAGTTTCTACTGGGCAAGCTGCTTAGCTGGCTCACTAACTCTATTCCTCTCAACATGCAGGATTAAATGTCTCTTGAACCCATCATCAGCTCTCTTCTCTGCTGCCAGAGACCTTGCTCCTTGAAACTTTTCCCTTCTTTGAATGTTGCTCATGAAATAAAGCAATCTGGAAGAAATTGGACATAGATCAATATCTTACATCATTTACCAAAATGAGATAAAAATGGATATATGACCTAAATATAAAAGGAAATATTACAAGAAAATTTGAAGAACATGGAACATATTACCTATCAGACTTAGATATAAGTGAGTAATTTCTGAATAAATAAAAGATATAGAGTACTGTGAGGTGCAAAAATGGATAATTTCAATTACATATATATATATATATGTATATATATATATATATATATATATATATATATATATTTTTTTTTTTTTTTTTGCTGAGGCAATTGGGGTTAAGTAACTAATCCAGGGTCACACAGCCAGGAAGTGTTAAGTGTCTGAGGCCAGATTTGAACTCAGGTCCTCTTGACTTCAGGACTGGTGTTCTATCCACTGCTACCTAGCTGCTCCTACATTAAAATTTTTTTTAATTGTACAAATAAAACTAATGGAATCCAAAACAGTTTCTAAAACAACTTTTAATCTAGGAATGAGATAACATATATTAAGCATTTATTATAGGCAGGTAATGTGCTGAAATCCTGGGGATACAAATTGACAGGTTTGCCCTCAGGAAGTTTACATTATAAGAAATGGTGACCAAATCATAGGAATAATGGTCTGTTGCAAGCGTGTCCCTTTTCTCAATTTTTTATCCACTGAATAGTGACACAACTCTCAATATTTTTACCCTGGACAAGTTGGAAAGGTAGAAATTAGTTGTCATCGAAGCTCATCCTAGAGGAAACCTGACTAAAAGTGTGGTCATGCAAGGAGAAGCATTCTCCTACTACCAGGAGTATAATTAAGAAGAAGAAGAGAAGAGTCAGGGGGGGGGCAAATCTAACAAGTACTACCATTGCTTCCACAAGGGATATTGAGGAGAGGTTGTATCCCCAGGAATGTGCAATCAATGTTCTCTAAATTTTCCATCCTGAGGAAGAGGATGACTGTCCCATCCTTGTTCTATCTCTGTCATTAGATCTATCCACCATGAATCGACAAAGCCAGTTGTGATTCCTTCTACTTTTCTTCAGGTATCTGATTTCTTCAAGTACAAGACAGAGAAGTCTGAGAGAGTAAACAAGAAGTTCAGTCAGTCCTCTAAAAGAGGAGATAAATATAGCAAAAGTGATTAAAAAAAAAAAGGGACCATGATGCACATAGAAGTCTTTGGAACTGATCAGAAAGAAGCCATAGATGATAATCAAGGAAACTTTCCTGTATTAAATGGAGAAGGAATCAATGGAGAAAAAAGGAAAAAATATGAAAAAAAGAAGGGAAGAAACAAGGGTGAATTAGAGCTCATCTTGTTCCACTTGACTACCAAGGGAAGAAAGAAGAGCAAAGGATTGAAGTTGCAGAAAGATAAAATTGAGTTGCTTGTTTATGAAAACTTCCTAATAATTAGCCATCCCAAAATGGAATGGTCTTTTTAAGGAGGTAATGAGATCCCTGTCATTGGAAGTCTTCAAGCAGAGCTTTGATGACATTTTGATGAAGATGCTTTTTGGGAATTCTTATTTAGATAAAAGTTGAAATAAGTAACCTCTGTGGTCTCTTCCAACTATGAGATTCCATGATTCTGAATATGACAACCATCCTTCCTGCCCTTGTCTCCCAGGACATATGTCTGCCTATATGTCCACCACTAACTAGCTTATGAATTCAGTTAAGCTACCTAACCTCCCTGAGCTTCATTTGCCTCATCTGGATTATGGGATTTATGGCAAGCCAGAAAGTAGGCAGCTAAGCCTACTTTCACTCAAGGTTCTTCTAACTATATGAATATTACCTATTTCATAAGAAAAGGTGAGAAAATTAGTTTTTAAATCTTAAAGTTCTACATACATTGTGAGTTTTTATTTCTTATATTTACTGGTTGGTTTCTTATATTTACTGGTTTGAATCTGTTCTTAGTCTGAAATGCCTTTTCTCACAAGCCAGTTCTGGGCCAGATAGCCTCTGGCATAGGTTTTCATAAACAGAAACTTGATGAATAATCCATTTTGAAGACAAGGACTATTTCATGTTTATATTTGTATCTATACTACCTGGCACACCACCTGGAGCACACAGTGGACACTTAAACTTCATCTATTACTTTGATTGATTTATTGACTCCCACTAATAAATTTCAGTCTTATCCTCATTTCTCACCATAAGTCAGGATATTCCTATCAGTTGTCCATCACGTTCCATCATCCTATTTCTGTTCAGATACAAACTCTTCTGGATTAACTATCAAGTTAAAACTCTCTACATTCCCTGTCTTATCTCCCTCTGCTGTTCCATCAACTTTCAATTCTTCCCTTATCTCAACTAAATTAAAACATCTCATCACCTTTGACATCTCCATTTCAAATCTAAATTCCATCAAGCCAAAAACTCATTTTTTTTTCTTCTGAGATCCAGACCTTTCTTATTCTCCTGTGTCTGTACCTAACTTTGTCTAACTCTAAAAAGGAATTGTTCTGAAGACTTAGTTTACCACATTTACTCAACTGCTACTAAGCATTTATGAAAATTATGAAGTTTTAAGAAAGCAGTATGGATAAAGGGATGTTTTTGGATTCAGGAACTCTGAGATTTAATTTTTGTTTCAGACATATATTTACTATGGGACAATTAGCAAGTCATTTAAAATCTTGGTTGCCCCCAGAAAATTTGGTTACAAATGTCTTGTCAATCTGCAACTAGTGGGGACACTGGGGGTCCCCTATAGTGTGTTGATGTAGATGATACCAAGTGAAATCATAGGTCAAGATTTTTTAAATTGTGTAAAAATTTTTGTTAAAGCAATAGTTAATGGACTTGGACCTTCCCCTACTTTCCTTCCTCCAGGAACTTATAATTTATTATAATACATACAGATTTATATGTGCATAGCTCATAAAGACTAGATTAAAAAAAACATATAAGGGAGCTAGGAGAAGAGGTTATAGGAGTTCAATGGGCAGATATTTGAGGTAGCTGCTATAGTATTGGGCCTGAAGTAAGAAAGACTCATCTTCCTCGGTTCAAATCCAGCCTTAGACACTTACTAGCTATATAACCTTCAGTTTTCTTTTTTGTAAAATGAGGTGGAGAAGGAAATGGCAAATAACTCCAGTATTTTTGCCAAGAAAACCCTAAATAGTGTCACAAAGTGTCTGACATGACTTAAAAATGAGGTAACAACAAACATGGGAGTTCAAATGGAGATCATTTTTTGCTGGGAAAAATAGGAAAAGCTTCATAAAGGAAATGACTTTTCAGATGGATTTCATTGAAAGATTAGTGCCGAGAATAAAAAGTTTAGGCTTTACTTCATGTAGGTAATGGAAAGACAAATATTAAGAACACCAATAAATAACAGCACGAATTTAGATGGCACTTTAAGGTTTGCAAAATTATCTCATTATATCTTCACAATAATTCTTGAGGTAGAGGCTATAATTAAACCAAAAGGTTTTTCATAGGAATAGTGATGAGATCAGGGAATTCATGTGTAAGAAGAATCAAAGAATGGAAAAGACTTTACATGAAAGCTTGAGGTTAAGTTGAAGAGAGATCTTTTAAAAGACTATTGTCATTCATCATAACATTTCTTAGGTGGTGAACTTATGGCAAAAATACTTAATGAAACTATTACTTTAAATTTCTCTTTCAATTATCTGCGAATAAATAAGGAAAACCCCCTGAGTGATCTAGGGGAGGGAAAACCCCCTGAGTGATCTAGGGGAGGGTTTGTATTTAACTGAGTTCAAAAGCTTCATTAATCTCTCAGAAATGTGCTTATCATACATAATACATAATACATAATATTAGCTAGTTCTTAGCCAGTGCTTAATAAATGCCTTTTTTACTCATTCAACATCAATAATTCAATATTTCAAGAATCTATAACCTACATATATCATAGCCTATATAGATCACAATCAAATTTTGTGATTACATGAAGGGAACAAATAGAAAATATTTTAGGGTTTGTTTATTTCTTTTTTCAGATTCCTCAAAGTTTGGATACAAGTCAATAAAAAAAAAAGGTTTATTACTATGGTAGCTTTGAGTGTGGCTTGTGCTAGGTTGGTACCTCAGGTTTGAGGTTGAAACAAAGTAAGACATTTGTAATCTTGTTAATTATAGGAGATTTATTTAATCATCGCATCAAAAGAATATTCAAGTCAGGGAAAGGATAGTCAATATACACTTGTATATTGGAGCCTGGTGAGGTAGATCAGTTCATCAAGAGCCTTGATTACTAAGACTTATAGTTCAAGCTTCATTTGGTGGGCACTAGGGAACAACATAAGGTTGTTTAAGGTTTTTAAGTACAAAGAGGGCATGACCACCATATTACAACAGAAAAAGCAGAATTTGGGTAGTTATATGAAAGTTGACTTAGAAAAAATATAATCTAGGAGTTAGAAAACCAGTTGGGAAGCTATTAGAATGGGGAAAAGAAGGTAATTATAGTAGAAGTTGAAGAAAGGGGAATGATGGGGAAAATATGTAGAAATGGAAACCACCAGAAAATGTCAAGTAATTGGAAGCTGGAAGTGAAAGAGAAAGAAAAATCAAATGATGAGTTTTGAGTTTCCAAGCTTAGGTAACTGGGAAGATGATGACACCATTAACAAAATGTGTGAGAGGAAACAATGAATTGGGGGAGAAAAGTATGTATGCTACATACACATGACATGTGAAAAATCAAGCTGCTTGAGGAGTCAACATGTATACCTTTGTTTCTCATATATGTATGGAGCCTTCCCCAATACATGGAACAACAGAACTAGAGCAAAATATAACATTGGGAGGAAAGGAGGACTCAACCACTGAGGTTATGATCTATTCCTGCCAGAGTGATGGCTTCCAACCTCAATATAATTTTTTATATTTGTTTTCTTTTGACCCTGGATAGAGTGGCCTGGACTTGTAAAAACCAGTATTTCCTTTCATGGAGTTAAAAACAGACCTTCCTGACCCAACCCACATGTTCCAAGAGTTGTATTCACAGGTAAGGAAAGCTCAGGTTCTTGTTGAAGTCTATCTGGATCCCCCTTCTCCTATAAATGGATGCTAGAATTTATAATGGAGTGCCTTGGCTTACAGGCAAGAAGTTGCTAGAAGATCTTAAAGTGCTTTACCCTAGCTCTAGATAAAATTGTGAGTAAACCATTCTCATTTTTAAAATATTTATTCTAGTCTTATTTTCAATGACAGTGATTCTTCAACATCTCTTAGCTTTGTTCTTATGTTTAACAACTTGCCCTTAAAAAGTTCCTCCTTATGTATCACTTTCTGCAATTTAAGGTCATTTTCTTATGTGCAGTTCATATATTTCTCAAGAATACAATTTTAAAATTTAAAATATTTTACATATTATTCTATGTCTCTAGTACCTTTTCTATATATCCATATATACAGTCATACATATGTGATAGTCTTTAGAGCTGACTTCAGTCAAGGGCAGTTTCTTACATATGCCAGCTCTATATGAGGTCTCTATATAGGTTAAATAGATGGTTATTTAATCCTCTAGAGAGTTAAATGGAGAATTATTTAATCCTCTAGGGGGTTAAATAGCCAGAATTATCAAATATACAACCTAAGTTACTGCATCATTCCCAAATGTATCCTAAACCAGATTACAATGTTGGGAAATATTTAATGAAATAAGTAAAAATATAACAAAATATAGATAATGTTAATATTAGTTCTCTAAGTTAATATGAGCCCTACAGTGATCTTTATATATAGTTTAGTGGCTCCATTTCTATTTGACTTTGACACACTACACAATTCTGTAAAATTATAAGATACAGAGAAGTTGATATCCCCACATAGGTGGAGAACCCTTGGAGAACAAGAGTACTCTATAAAAAAAGAAATATCAGATTAGGATCAAAATACACATATATAAACATACACACAAATTTGTATGTGCATATATGTACACTTGAACATATAATACATACGATACCTACATACCTCATGCATATACAACTACATATATGGGTGTAATGTACATTAATTGTACTTTTATGTAAATGGAAGAGACACAGAGAGAGATACAAAGAGACAAAAATAGATAGATAGATAGATAAAAGGATAGATAGACAGAGACAGACAGATAGATAAATAAGTAGATGAAATGTGGATAGATAGATGAAAGGAAGAATAGATAGATAGATAGATAGATAGATAGATAGATAGATAGATAGATAGATAGATAGATAGATAGATAGACAGAATAGATAAATAGGTAGATAGATACAGATAAAAGGTGAATGGATGAATAGATGATATATATATATATAAAGGGATGGATGGAAGGAAAGATAAATAGATAAACAGATAGAGAGATAGACTGATAGATAAAGTGTGGACTGGACGGGTAGATAGATAACAGATAGATAAAATGTGAATGAATGGATAGATGATAAGAAGATAAATAGATAAATGTGAGTAGATGAATAGATGGTATAAATAGATAGATAGATGTAGAGATATATAAGCTCACTGGACTTCAGTTTTCTTCTTTTTATAAAATGGGGGTGTTGAATTCTACAATCTCTTTCAGTTCAGTCTTTGATTCTATAGATTATTTATTCAACAAACTTTTAATATTTTTTCTATTTTAATGTACATTTTAAAAATTCTATGATGTTTTTTGATATCATGATCCTCCAAAGAGTTCATTTATCTTTCTCAATCCTTTTCTGTAATCTTATAGCTATTTCCTTTATTAAACTGATTAAGATAACTCACATCCCAACCTCCCTAACAACTAGAATGCATTTTCCTGGACATACTATTTTTATCTCTAGTTTAAAATGTAGTTTTTACCTCTTCCCATTCGTTGGTTTCTCCATTTCTTCTACATGTCCATCAGTGTTTTCCCTTCTCTGGTCTTGCCTTTTGTAGTCAATGGAGTGATTTGTTTCCACAGCTAAACCTTCCTTCTGATGGAATTCCAAGTAAACAGGTGCAGATGGTCCTTGCCAGACTTAAAGATTTGGGTAGGCAACAATTAATCAATAAATATTTATTAAATATCTACTATGTGGGGAAACTAGATAGTACAGTGGATAGGTCATGGGCCTTGGAGGCAGGAGGACCTGAGTTCACATCCAGTTTCATATACTTAATACTTCCCTAGCTGTGTGACCCTGCACAAGTCACTTAACCCCAATTATCTTGCCATAATGATGATAATAATAACTATCTACTATGTACTTTACATGGGGCAGTTAGTACAGTGGATAAAGCTCCTGACCTGGAATCAGAAAGAACTGAGTTCAAATTTTATTACTTATTATCTATATATAAATTACCTGTAAATAAATAACTTATTAGATGTATGACTTAATTCTGCCTCAGTTTCTCCATCTGTAAAATGAGCTGGAGAAGGAAATGGCAATTTGCCCATGTATCTTACCAAAAAAACACCAAATGAGGTCACAAAGACTCAATAATATTTCATGCATTGAAAATCTATTTCCTTTCTTCCTCATTCTCTTTCTATCCTGCCTAAACTCTAACTAAGAAGATACCTTGCTGAACCTCAATGCCTTTTTTTTTAATAGGTCCTGAGCACCTGGAGAAGTTACTTGCCTTTTTGTTTCTGAAAATCGAGGAAAATGAGGAAAATGAATCTATCTTCTGTTGGCTTATTGGGGTCCTGGAAGACTTAGTGAAGTCTGACCGTAAGTAACTACAGTGAGACAGTTGTGGACTTTTCCAATTACTGAATTTAATAGAATACTGTGTAACCAAGATCTTTTTGCAAGTTTACCCACAATCATTAAAATACTCATAAACAGTTGTCGTTGAGCTATTTCAGTAAGGTCTTGACACTTTGTGACTCCATCAGGGATTTTCTTGGCAAAAATATTAAGAGTGGTTTTCCATTTTCTTCTTCAGTTCATTTTACCGATGAGGAAACTAAGACAAACATGGTTAAAAATTTTTCCCAATTTTTTCTATTTCCCAAATTTTCCCACATGTCTGAAGCCATATTTGAACTCAGCAAGATGATCTTCTTCAATTCAACCCTGATACTCAATCTACTGAACTACTTAGTAGATTTGCTTTATGATTGTCTAGACAGGAAAAGGCTTTCTGCTTCCTTTACCCATTCTTTCTCCTGGCTGCTGAATTATGATTTTAGATAGAGGGGACAATCTCATACTAATGTATTTACCAAGATAGAGTCATAGATGGCATAATTTGATGTCTTGTTTCTGTCACATGTATTCTCCATCAAGATTATCCTGAATTTTTCTCATGCATGTCTTTCTTTCATTGTTAAGGAGATGATAAACCAATGCTTTAAATTGATTAGCCCTTACAAAGAACAGGTCTCAAGTATTCATATAGGGGAGTAGTAAAGAAAGTGCAGAGAAGCAGGAGTACATAAATTGGAAAGGAATGAAGACATAGAAGTCCACCTTAATATAAAAGACCACAGAGAATGATGATACTCTCCCCACTGGGAAAAATCCAGAGGTGAAATGAATTTACAGGGTGAAGACGTTTCTGCATCATGATATAGAAAATATACATCATGGTAGTCAAGAATACAGACTGGGGAGAATGAAGGCTAGGCTAGCTAGCCTGTAAGATCCCTCCTAGGTTGAAAACAATGACTTTCTTATTTATGAATTGGATTAAATGAATGATTCTAAGTAATGGTTATATTGACCATTTAGAGACAGAAATGGTGCAGTGATAGAAGGCTGGAATCAGAAAGCCCTAAGTTCAAATCCTGCCACAGACAGTTATTAGTTGTATGATTCTGGGCAAGTCATTTAATTTCTATTTACTGTATTTTCTCAGCTTCAAAATGTGGATAGTAATATCATTTACCTCCCAGAGTTGCTGTGAAGATTAATGAGTTAATAATTGTAAAACACTTGACATAATGCTTGGCACATAGTAAGTGCTATTTAAATATTAACTATTGTTATTAGCAGCTAAGCAGTGCCATAGTGCATAGAGTACAGGGCCTGAGGTCAGGAAAACTCAACTTCATGCGTTCAAATCTGACTTTAGGCACTCACTAGCTGTGACCCCAGGCAAATCACTTCACCCTGTCTACCTCAGTTTCGCTATCTGTAAAATAAGCTGGAGAAGGAAATGGCAAACTACTCCCAGTATCTTTGCCAAAAAAACTCAAAGGGTGTCACATAAAATCAGATACAACTTCAATGATTGAACAACAATGATAAAATTATTATTATTATTATTTTACCTCTGTTTACTTTAGTTTCTTCAACTATAAAATGGAGATAATAATAGCAGTCATTCCCTTAAGTATATTTTAGAGAAATACTGGGTTTTTAAATTTTGTTTCAGATATAGGTTACATTAGATGACTATCAACTCTGGACTTCTGTGATTTTTGTGAATGAAATGCATAAATGTCACTGTTAATGAACGTCACATTTGTCTTTCATCTACCAGCACCTAGCCATAATTAGTACACATAAATGCTCAATAAATTTTAATTAAATTGAATTGGAGGCTTATGGTCAACATTAGCTAAAAAGCTGGTTATAATCAGGATAAAACAGAAACGGGAACACCTTTCCTTTTGTCCCCCAGAAAATTTCACTTTCCAGAGCATTAAGAAAAGATGTGGGGATCAAATCAAAGGTATATTTTAAAAACTTTCTTCCACATAGTTACTAAGGAACTAAAGTATATTTTTGTTGTTGTTCAATTGTTTCAATCATGTACAATCCTTTGTGACGCTCATTTGTAATTTTCTTGATAAAAAATACTGAAGTGGTTTGCCATTTCCTTCTCCAGATGAATAAACTAAGGTAAACAGAGTTAAGAGACTTATGCAGAGTCATACAGCAAATATCTGGGATCAGAACTGAACTCAGGTTCTCCTGACTGCAAGCCTAGTGCTTTCTTCACATCACCATCTAGTTGCCCCAAAGTACCATAGAAAACAATCAATCAGTCTAAGGGTGTGTTCTGGAAAGAGGAAGAGGGATAGACACTAGACTTATCATTTCAGTGATATAGTGAACTCTTCAATGCGGAAGAGTTTTATGGTTTTACCTTAGATAATAATTAACTTGAATTACAAGATACAAAGCAAAATCTAATGAGATTTCAGGGAAAGAAAAGGAATAGGTTGATAAATTACCTAATGTAGATAAATAGGGATGGCGAGAATAGAGAAGGGTGTACCTCGCAGAGAAAGAGAGAGATAGAAAAGAAATCTTAACATATTTAACAATTTTTCCAGGATACCAGTGCTAGTCTTAGCATTGGGTTGCCTTGCTTTTTAATATTCCAGTAAGAAAGAGAAGTTTTATGAATACTTTTCATCAAGGCTTTGTACAACCATAGTTGACCATGAGTCACCTTCTCATGATGTGTTTCTCTTGGTTGTTTTTTTCCCAGTTCCTTCAATGATTCCCAGTGTGATGATAGACTTGCAGCATGCTTTATGGCCATGCCTTCCCAACCCCAGCTATAAGGTAAGTGAATTAAACCAAAACCATTTCTCCTGAGCCTCTGCAGGGTTAAGACTTAGAAAGGATGGACCAGGCACAAATATAAGAACTGAGTTTTCATTAATAACCTTGACTTTCCCAAGTGAACATTGGATTTTGATCCTTAAGTTACTAATGGATTGAGAGTTTAAATCTAATGGTTATTATGGTCAAAGAGCTGGATCCTCCTAAGTAATAGACTAAAGACTAAAGTATTCCTATGATATAGGCCAGCATTTGTCTAAAAATATCTTTTGGGAAAAGAACTATTAACTTACAAGTTGGTTTTTGTGTAGATTATTTCTAAATGTAATTATAAGTGAGTGCAGTAAAACTAAATATTTCTAGCTTAAAAGCCTTTGAATTTTAAAGCACTGTTAGCCAAGTGGGATAAAGGAAATCATCAGAGAAATATATGGCTGGAAAAAGATGCATTTATCACACAATATGAATTGCAGATAATTGATTTGCAACCTGGGAAACCTATAGGTTAAATGAACATGTCAAAATAACAAGAGTTAGGCTCCCAAAATATTGAATGGACCCCCTCTAGGGGATTTATAAGAGAATATGGGATTCATACAATGGTAAGCATGAATTTGTAATCTACCTCTTTGGAGAATGCAGTTTACTTGATATGTTTGATCTCATCTCCTTGATGAAAATCACAAATTAGAACACTGAAATCAATCAAACTAGTACCCTTCCATGCTTTTGTGATTAGAAAATAATATGATGTATATGTTGAAAATGAAGAAGCTGATCATTTAGAAACACTGTCTCTTTCATCAAACATTTCAAGGACATAAGAGTAATCAATAAGGGTCATTCCTTTAGCAGAAGGAAGAACCTGAGACATGCCTGGACTTCCATTTTTTAATGTTAATTTTCTTTTACTTTTTTTTTTTTGGTCAATTGACAAATATCAATTTTCTATCGGAACATATACACATAGTCAAACAAAATAAATTCTGACATTGGCCATATCTAAAATTTTATGTCTTGTTCTGTACCCTAAATCTATCACCTTTCTATAAGGGTACATGGAGCATGCTAGATTGTCAGACTTCTGGAATTATGATCAAATTGATTAATATTCTTTACCTCAGCTGAAGCCTTATAGATTTTGGTCTATTTATTTTAAATCTTATATGTTAACTTTATATTTCAAGTGTGTTTCTTGTATGTAACACGTTGTTGGGAGCTGATTTCTAATCTATTTTTTATCTTTTTATGCTATACAGGGGAGTCCATCCCATAGTTATGACTGATAATTATATATTTCCCTTTTATACCTTTCCTTATCTTTGTTTCCCACCTATTTTATAAAGGAGAAGAGAGTGTGATAGTGCCAAGCACCAAAACACAGTACTCTACTTCTCTTTTTATTTTTTCCCCACAGAAGTCTAATCATAGATTCTTTTTTCTTTCTTTCCTTTTAAACTCTTCTTTGCTATATATTCTCTTTAGAGTATATTCTTAAGACTAAAATCAACCTTAATCCATTCTTCATCTTGTTCAACCATTTGCTTTCTCCCCTTTCCCTCCTATTACCCTGATAAGTGAGATCTATTCCTGTACCCAAATGTGTGGATTCTTTTCTTTGCTCAGTTCAGATGAGAATGAAGTTCAAGTATCACTTACTCCCCAATTTTTCTTCTTGTCTGTAGAGTTTTCTTGTTGAGCACTTCAATTATGTGAGATAATTTTCCATCTATCCTAGTATATTGATTTTCCTCTCCATGCTCTTTCTCCTTTTAAAATAATTAAAATATAAGAAAATCACTCTTAGGTTCTCTAATTAGATTTCTTCTATAATCCCTGATTATAATAGAGTTCTTAGAAGACATGTGCATCATTGTCTGATATCAGAATATAAACAGTTGATGTTTATTTAGTCTCTTATAATTAGTCACTAATGTTTACCTTTTTATATTTGTTTTGATTCCTGTGTTTATATCTCAACGTTTCTACTAAATTGTGGTCGTTTTATCATGAACACCTCAAAGTCCTCTATTTCATCAAAACTCTTTTTGTACTAATTTTTTCCTGGGTAAATTATTCTTATTCTATCTCTTTTGCATTCTGGAATATTGTATTCCAAGCTCTATGCTTCCTTATATGGATGACTTCAAAATCTTCTGTGGTATGGTATTTGAAGTATTTTTTTTCTTTCAGGATATTTTCATTACATTATTTTGCTATGAAAGATCTTATTTATAAATTTAAGAAGGTTACCAGTGCATTGTTTCTGTTCTCACTTTGCCTTCTAGTTCTCAAAGACATGGGCAACTTTCTTTTATGATTTCTTGCAATATAATATCTAGGTTCTTTTTTTCCCTCTTGGTCATGGCTTTTAGACAATCTAATGATTTTTCAATTATTTCTCCTTTATCTATTTCCATATCAGTTATTTTTACTATAAGACAAATTACATTTTCTTCTATTATTGAGACTTTTGACTTTATTATTTCTTTTTGTCTCATGGAATCATTAACTTTTACTTTTATCTTTTGTGTCTAGCTGCTAATTCCCTTTGCAATTTTTTCCACAGCTCTCCTTTTTCTTTCTGTAACTCTCATTGAATTTATAAAAGTATTTTTGAGCTCTTTTTAAAAAATTCTTGTTACATCTCTTCCTAGCATTCTGGTTGAACTTGTTTACAAGCTATAGTTTTGTTTTTGTTGTTTTTGTTGTTGTTGCTTTAGCTGTTTGGATTTTTGTGAATCTTTGATTGTAGAATTTTTGCAATCTTTCTCTCCTTCTGGGTTTATGTCTTGAGCATCCCTATTACTGTAATAGTTTTGTACGGTGGTATTTTTCTTCGATTTGCTAATTATTTCAGCCTACTTTCTGACTTTGGATGTTATATTAGAATTGGGCTCTGTACATTTCAAAAGAGAATGTTTGAATTAAGCTTGCATTCTCTTGTGTTCTGCTGCTACTTTCTTGAATTATTTCTAGGAACCCAAGAACAGGCTAAGGAATTACAATCTTTCAGTGTTTCTATGGTGTTGTGATCCAGGGAAAAGTTTGATTTCTGCCCTTCTGGTCTGAAGTCTGAAATTTCCTGATCTAGATTTGGGTTGAAGCATCATACTTGTAGATTTCTCCTTGGTTAAAGTTCCAGTAGATTCCAGATGAATTTGGCCATTATCAGCTGGCTGGAAAGCTCTGCTAGTTCATAGTGATTGACCTGAAGACTTTAATATGGATTTCCTGCTCTGTTTACTCTGCTGCAGATTTCAAACTGGGCTGGAGGCTGGAATTGGTACCTCTTCTCATCCCTACTCTGCCTCATTCCGGGGCTCAGAGTCACGTAGCTACAACTTTTTTTCCGTTTCTCACTCAGTACAAACCTAGGGCTCACAATTATTCTTCACCCTAAATGTCACTTCTAGGTATAGGAATCCACTAAGAATCTGTGACCTAGAACTGCTCAATAAGCAAAAGTCCTGCTAGTTGACATCTATTCCTGTAACCTATACAAGGTCAGATCCCTTTATGTTGCATCTAGGACCTCTTTTTTGCCTTGTTCTCAGCTTCAGCTTTCTTGCAGTCATCATGGGTAACTTGTTTTGCTCATCTATTGCCGGATATATTCTGTGTCTACAATCTTCTTTATCTGTCTCTCTATACTTATCAAAAATTGGGGGGGAAATGATTCATGGGGATTCTCCCCCACTGGATTTTCCAATCAGGACTTGATATATTTTTCTAGATCTTTGTAAAGGAGTTGTTGGAGAAAAAAATCAGTCCCCTTAAATTCTCAGTTAACTGGGGCAGCTATGTGGCGCAATTGATAGAGCACCAGCCCTGAATTCAGGAGGACCCGAGTTCAAATATGATCTCAGACACTTAACATGTCCTAGCTGTATGACCCTGGGCAAGTCACTTAACCCCAGCGGGGGGCGGGGGGGGGAATTTCTCAGTTAACTACAGATAACATTCAGTGGCAATGATTAATTTGAGCAGATTTGGGTTATAATCAGTCACTGAAAGTAGAAACAATGAGGATGTTTTTCAACCATCTTGCTAAAATTAATATCTTAGAAGGAATCATTTATGTGAATTTTTCTCAACCCTCCCCTTAAGTTTTATATAGATCTCCACCCACCATGCTGAGGGTTTTACTTCTTTTTTGCAAGATAATTTGGGTTAAGTGACTTGTCTAAGGTCACACAGCTAGTAAGTATCCAGTGTCTGAGGTTAGATTTAAACTTAGGTCTTTCTAAATCTAAGACTGGTACTCTATCTATTTTGCCACCTAGCTGTCCCTATGAGGTCATTATCTTTAAGCTACTCCAAAGATACCCGTAGAGAGAATAAGAGCTACTTAATGATTGTCCCTCTTTGTCAAGTAGCTGGACCATATTCTTTTATTAATCTTACTTTATCCTATTTGTGTGTCGTAGTTTATTTCTTACATTACAGTATGTGAATCTCCATTGCCCTTTGAATAAAACTTGTTTTCATTTTTTCAAAGACTATGACTCACAACCAGATATCACCAATAGAATAATGGTGTTTAAAAGATGGTCCTTGTTCCTGAAAGAAGTGCAGTGTCTTTAAAGGAACTCTGTAATTTCCCAAAAACTATTCAGTCCTTTTTTTCCTATTTAATTATAGAACCATTTTAGGTCCATTTTTACTCTTTTTCTGTGTATGCATGTATACACACATATACACACATGTATAGACATACATATGTACATATACACAAATATTGTGTGTGTGTATATATATATGTATATGTGTGTATACATTTGCAATATACATTCTCACATATGTACTCTGGGTTCATTTACAGTATCTGTCCATGCATATATTATTTATTACTGTACACACATATAGTTATGTAGTTATATATTTTATAAATCAATATATGTACATATAACTATATTTATGTAGTTATGTATTTATTTACATATATGCTTAAATATGCATGTATACATGTTTTTTATTTTATATTTTCAAATATTTGGTTTTCTTTATGGATTCTAAGTTAAGAATTAAAATAAAATAATATTATATATCACATGTATGAGACATATATTTAATGAAAAATAAAGAGCTTTACCTACTTTCTTTATTTTTTCTTTTCTCTTTCCTTTTTTTGATAAAGCAATTGAGAATAAGTGACATGCCTACCCACTTTCTAATGGCATTTCTTTCCTCTTATCTTTCATTTGCTAGGTTAAAGGAGCCATGGCCAAACTCATCCTTAGTCTGGGGGAAGGTGGTTACCTGTGTACAGACAGTGCCATAGTCTTAATCCGCTTCCTCATAGATGAATGTGTGAAGCCACTAGATGACTCAGTAAGTGCCTTTATTTGGGAACATTCACCCTACCAGATCTTAATTATCCCTAGGTAAATTCTCAATGAAGAGAAGTGGAGTAATGTTATTGCTTTATATAATATGGCTCCAATCTTGTCAGAAAAAGAGGAAATTATATTCTCTTATTGAGGATCATAAGGAAGAAATGGAATGAGATTCTTGAGGCAAAAGAAAAAAGTTTGAACAATTATTGTGGGGAATGTGATAAAGTATCAAGCAGAAGGTGGGCAAAGAATTATAATTCAGCAGTGAGGTTTCACTTGCGGCAGGACAGTATAAATTTTCAGAGAACCCCGTAATAGTGTTTAGTAATTTCCTCCAACATAATCTAGTTTCTCAAGAGAAAAAGCAAAGGAGACAGATGACTGGGGTTACTAAAACAGAAGAGTAGCTGAGAAAAAAAAAGGATTAGAGACGTGTTAAAATCACCTCAAATCAGCTTCACAAAAATGATTGTTAAATTTTCAGCATGAGCATTTATACTTCAGAAATTGGCAAATATAAATCAGAATTTTATTATTTTTTTGATTGTCTAGACTTAAAATGATTGAGACAAGGTTAATGGTATAGGTTAAACTTAAAAGTGTATGGGGCAACTAAGTGACACAGTGGATAGAGCACCAGCCCTGAAGTCAGGGGGATCTGAGTTCAAATTTGGCCTCAGACACTTAATACCTTCTAGCTGTATGACCCTGAACCAGTCACTTAATCCCAGTTGCCTCAGGGGGAAAAAAAAGTGTGTTATGCTCTATTTTCTTGTTCTGGTAGAGTGGTTGTCAAACATTTGCCAGCATAGCACTGAAGAAGGCTGAATGGATATTTTAACAGTAAAGTCAATGATCAGTTCCTCAGTTTGGATATTCTTTCCCATGACCCCTATTCCTCATTATTAAATCATTTTAGTGATTATCTTTAGAGACCTCCAAAACAAAAAAGTTCAGTTTGTTCATTTTTCAGTTATCATATCTACTCTTCATAATACTATTTCAGGTTTTTTTTGGCAAAGATACTAGAGTGGCTTGCCATTTACTTCTCCAAAACAAAAGGGTAACATGAAAGAAAGTTAAATTGCAATCAATCAATATTTGTTATTGTTCAAGTAAATTAATTATCCTAACATTTACTTATATACTCTCCTTTGGCTTTTTTTTCTATTTGGTTTCTGAGTTCATCAGTATAGAGAACTCCCAGGATGGAAAACAACCACATCCAATTAAGATAGCAACCTATCTGTGACTTAACTACAGAGTTGTCTGAGGTAATAAGAGGTTATATCATTTGCCCAAGGTCACATAAGTATTATATGTGAAAAGTTGGACTTGAACCCATGTCTTCCTGATTGCAACACAATTTTTCTATGTACTATCTCATGCTGCCTCGTTGATCTGTATTTTACAATTCTCTATTTCTTACACATTTGACTTTCTCCCCCTGCCTCTGCCTGCAAGAGTATAAATTCTTGATTTACTAAGGATAAGATACTAAGGATGTGAGGATATCCAAATCCAAATCTATTCTCAAACACTAACTGTAGGACTCGGAACAAAACATTTAATTTCTCTCTGTAAAAAATACCTTACAGAGTTAATGTGAAAATAAAATGAAATAATATTTGTAAAGTATTTAGCACAGCTATTGATGAATGGTAGGTACTTAATAAATATTTATTTACTCTTCTTCTAGATCATATTGCTTTAAAAAAGACACAGTTTGAGTCACAGCCTCTGAGCCAATCTAGACTAACCCATATGGAGTATGAGCACTGCTAGGTAGCACAGTGGATAGAGTGCTGGACCTGGAGTCAGTATGACTCATCTTTCTGAAATCAAAACTGGCTTTAGACGCTTTCTAGGTCAAGTCAGTTAACCATGTTTCCTCCCTATAAAATGAGCTGGAGAAGGAAATAGCAAATCATGATAGTGTCTTTGCTAAGAAAACCCCCAAATGGGGTCAGAAAGAGTCAAATATAACTGAAATGACTAAATAACAATAACTCTTGTGAAGGGAGGCCATGAGGGCATTAGTGGTAGATAGTGATCCTAATCCTATCACAAGGAACCATATAAGAAAGTCTCTCATTTGAGAGCCAGAGAAGGAAAAGGCCTTTTCCAGATTCATGATGAAAAGTTCTAAAACAAGGTGACCAAAGAATGATTGAGCTAGAAAGGTTCCCATATCTATATGCGGCATAAATTCTGGAGGGCCAAGAGATTATATGACTTAGCTAGCCAAACCTAAAATTATAGATCTAGAACTGAGATAATATTAAGAGCATATAGGAAGATTAAGCAGGAGGAAAGAGAGAGCTAAACAAGAGTAAAGTCACTTGGTACCCTGCCATTTATGATCAGGATGAAAACCTCTAAAAAAACTATCAATAAAAAATAATTATATTTAACCCTTTATATGTATAATCATTTATTTCCATCTTCCTTTCCCTGTAAAAGAGATTTTTATCACATGTATGCTAACTCACAAGATTTCTAGGAGAAACACATAGGACTTGATGGACCATAGAAATGGTCTAGTTAAGAGTTGTTGACCTAGAAGTAATTATAGTGGAAAGCTAAGTGGCTCTGTGGCTTGAACACAGGACCTGGAGTCAGGAAGATCTGAGTTCATATCTGAACTCAGACAATTACTGGCTATGAGACCCTAGGCAAGTCACTTACCCCTACTTGCCTCAGTTCCTCATCTGTAAATGATTTGGAAAAAGAAATGGCAAAACACTCTAGCATCTTTGCCAAGAAAAACCCCCAAATGGGTCACAGAGAGCAAGAATGACGGGGGTGATTCAACAACAAGTAGTAATGGTAATAATGATAGTGATCTTATAAGCCCTTATAGGGCTTTATAATAAATGCCATGAAAAATATGTAAGAGGATGATGGGCTTAAATTAAAGGATCATGGGATAATAAAATCACAGAATCATCATTTTGGAAATAGGAGGAGAGAAAGTAGGTTGAGTTATAACCATTCATCTGGGGAAACTGGTTATCTGAGAACCAAAGCAAAACAAATAAGCAAAAAACCAGTAGAGGGCAGAAGAGAACCAAATTCAGGACTTTTGTTATGAGAAGTGAAAGGACGAGGGGATAGTGAAATTGATGGCCATGGTGATGGAGGTGGTAATTTGTCTCTCTTCAAAAACCTCCTGCTCCCTTGCCCAGGACAAGTCAAAAGAGCAAAGAGCATGTGATATACAGATGAGTGAACAAAATAAGGGATGCTTCCTGCTAATGTCACTTTTGGTTCTAATGTAATCTAAATAAGGACACTGTTCAACTTCCATTTTGGCACCTATGAAGTAGAATTCAGATCATACTTTGTGAGAAGTTCTCCATTCAAGGTATTCAAAACATTCAAGTGAATTTTACTAAATGAATGAAGATAATTGATTTCAATAACCTATGTATCTTCCTAACTTGACATTTTATGAAAAATGAAGAAAATTAGCTAGGGATTATCTCAATTAATTAGAAAAGTAATTTTCCAATACAGGTGCTCTACACATGGCTTCTATTTTTCCTCATGCTTTCTTTCTGATCATGCCTTTCTGATTTTTTGGTGAAAAAAAGTTGGGAGACTAATGAACAATTCTCTCTGATTTTTACCTTTCTCCCAAAGACTTCAGATGTGACTGAGGTTAATGATGAAAAGAAAAAACTGAAAAATTTATGTCTAGAAATTTTAACTGACTGTGTTCATAACCCCTGCATGGCCAAGGTAAGGCAATTCCTTCATCACTTTTCAGTATACTCATCAACAGAGTTTTCTGACTCTAGAGTAACTGTAATATAAAATCAATATCTTTCTGCAAAGATGCATGAAAGATATTTTCTTCTCTGATAAAAGTTACTAGAGATCCTTACAGAGGGAAGGACTAAGATTCATATGACATTGTCAACTAAGGGAGGCAGGGTAAGAATCTATCCAATTTTTATTACTTTAACTTTCAAGGCATAAGTTTGAGATTGTGGTTAAAATTCCAAAGGGAAAGAAATGATAGGCTTTCATGAGGAAAAAAAATCAGTCTTAATAAAGATCACCTTTTCTCCCAGCTCATGTGGCCAATGCTCCTGGAATACATAGCCCCAGATCAATATGCCAGCATTTCCCTCATCCTTAGTTTTGTGCTCTACCTGGCTGAGAAGCTTCAACATGAAGAGCAGGATGCCCTGGACATCAACTATTCTGAATGTGTACTTGGTAAGTGCATTGTTGTCACATCTGTTAACCTGTAGGGTTAGATGCTATTGTCAAGCACACATTAGGAAAGGTGATGGTGGTCAAGAAAATACTTGTCTCTATTATTATTCCCATTGTTTGTTGTTTCAAACTACTTTAAGACATACTGTTTACTATTTTATTTTGGTGCCCTTCAAGACACATTAGAAGAGAGGAAAAGAAAAACCTTCCCCTTCCCCAGACTGGGAAAGAGAAAGCGAGTGAGAAAGGAAGAGAGAAAAAAGAGAGGGAGGGAGAGGGAGGGAGGGAAAGGAAGGAAGGAAGGAAGGAAGGAAGGAAGGAAGGAAGGAAGGAAGGAAGGAAGGAAGGAAGGAAGGAAGGAAGGAAGGAAGGAAGGGAGGGAGGGAGGGAGGGAGGGAGGGAGGAAGGAAGGAAGGAAGGAAGGAAGGGAGGGAGGGAGGGAGGGAGGAAGGAAGGAAGGAAGGAAGGAAGGAAGGAAGGAAGGAAGGAAGGAAGGAAGGAAGGAAGGAAGGAAGGTTAGATAGACAAATCCCAACAGTAGGTATTATGCCAAAATGCTGGACCTATGAAGGAAAGTCCTTGATGCTTTTTAGTAAGTTGGAAGATCATATTAAAGTTATGGAGGCTCTAACTTATTTTCTCAGTCACTGATTAAACTGATGCTGCCTCCAGGGCTGAAAGATTGCTTTCTAAACTGAGAAATTAATCTAGATTTTGTGGGACTTTTTAATTCAGTTCAGTTCTGATTTCTCAAAATATGTTTCAGAGATTGTGAATAAAAACTAAGTGTTGAAAGATGAGCTGGTATTCTTGGATTACATAATGTATGTATTTGATATTACCTGCATTGTTACTTTGGTGCCTTTGGATTTTTTTACCTTTGTTTTAAAGAAGTGAACTTAAACCTCTTAAGAACACTAAATAAACTTATCCTGTTCTAAAAAAGGGGTGGGGGGAGGAGTACAAGAATACATACATGCAAGTCACCTGACCTCTCTTAAGTCTCTGTTGTCTTCTTTTTAAAATTATAAGATTGGACTATGAGGCCTTTAAGAGGTTCCTTCTGGCTCTAATTCTATGTAACTAAATAACAAAAGCTCTAGATCTTGCTTTCATTAAAATTTCTTTAAGACACTTTAGTAACTCTTGATCTGTGCCCTGATAATCATGAAAGAGGGAATAAGTTTGATCTTCAAAATAGTTATAATCAAGGAACCTTTAATTAAAGACAACCCCATTCAATATTTTATTAACATTGAAGATTGTGCTTTTCTATATGACCTGATTATTATAATAATGCCCTTCAAGAAATACTCTCTTCGGTAACCTGTATCTAAAATCTTAAATGGATTTCATTGATTTCATGAAATCACATTTAAAGGAGAATTAATAAATAACACAGAATATGGATTCTTGATGGCCTGTGAGCCTTATACCATCAAATACGAGAGAAATATGCCTCTAGTCTATTCTGTACACTTCTAAGAACTTACACAATTGACCAAACAGAAAACATAATTGAACAATTTTCCCTAGCTAATTATGCCAAATATAGAGATGAAAAAGATGTTATCAGAGGAATCTATGACCAGAAAAGGATATGAGATAGTCATGAAAAGGTAGAGAGGGATAACCAATGGACAGCTTAAATATTCCATTTGTATCCACACAATGCCAAGAAATCTTATAGGATTCCCTTGCATGTCACTGGTTAGACACCTCTGGATGATTTATAAGAAGGACTAGAGTTTCAGGATGACAAAGAGTGATTAGATTTCAATCTGCACCCACCTCAACTCCTCCAACAATATGCTTCAGTTCTGTTCACTCCTTGTACTATGTCCTCTGGAATTCTCATTTTAAATTTCTTTCTCTTGCAGTCCATCAATCTTCTAACACATGGCACTCTATTCTTGGGCATCCTTTACAAAACTAATTATGTTTTCTCTCATACCTCACAATACACTGATCTGGGAGGAAAGTGAGAATATTCTTTGCTCTTCAAGGTTCTCCCTCTACTGACACCACTCAATAAGTCTTCCTCCTTTGAAGTTCACTGTATATAAATTTACTCTATAGGTCCAGATTCTGGTAGCTATTATCTATCAATCCACAAGTGATTTCTCCATCCATTTTTAAAGGCTTATTTAAGCCTTTTTTATTTTAAAAGCCTTATTTATTTTAAAGGTACTTATTTAACAGACTTCTTTACAGCCTGACAACTATCTCCTCCCATTACTAAAGGGCTTAAATGCTCTCTATTTTTCAATCTAATCAACTTTCATGGCTTTCACCTTCAGCTATGTTTAAAAATAGTCATTATTTATGATCTCTCATCACCCATATATGTACTAATTGTATGACCAAGAGCTCTGAAATATATTTATCCATACATAATTTCCTATTTTCTTTTCCATCCTTCCCTATGTCTTCCTCCTATATATTCATAATCTTTACCATGGACTCTATCTAGGCCTTCTATCCCCCAGTACTTTCCCAGGCCACTTTTCTACTACTCTGTCTTCACATTTCCCCCTTCCCAATCTTAATCTTTATCTACAATTTTACTGTATATGATGCATTATTCTTTAACCTTGTTTATCCTAGTGCTAGCTACCCTAATTAAACCATAGCCTTGATTGTTCCCAACATTTGTTTCCTCTGCTCCTCATGTGTTACTGCATGTAGATGGAAAAGTCATACAACTGGGCCAACTGAGTCTATTACATTTATGTGATGCAAACCCAATTGATTTCGCAATATAATGATTCTATTCTTCCCAAATTTTTTCTCTAGACCAGGGCTTCTTAAAGTTTTTCCACTCAGAACCCCTTTTTGCCCAAGAAATTTTTACGTGACCTCAGGTATATAGATATATGTAGGTATACAATTCAAATATTTCATGATCCCCATATTTAGTTACAAGATGCCATATGGGGTTGCGAATCACAGTTTAAGGAGCTGGGCTCTAGTCTAGACCAACCCAAGTGACTATTTTAATAAAGGCTATTCATATCAGCTTCCTCTTCTCCATCTCAGAACTCCTTTCTCTTCCTGCTCCATTCTCTACTTCTTAAGTCTCTGATGAAAAGTTTGGCAATACAAAACTATATACATATATATATGTGTCTATATGTCTATATATGTCCTACATTCCATTTCCTCTGTCTTGACCAATACATTCCCCCCACCCCGCAAAAAAAAAAAAAAAAAAAAAATCTACCTCTCTTTCTAATCTTCAACCTCTCTCTCCCTTTCTATTGGTTACTTTCCTGCTGTCAACAAACATTCCAATATGTCCTTGATAAATAATAACTATTATCATGTCAAAATCCTATTTGCTCAAATCCTCATTCTATATATCTTTTCCTTTTGTCAATCAAACGCCTAGAAAAAGTTGTTTATATCGTTCCTCACATTAACTTCACAATTCTTTAGATTCTGGTTTCTTAATAAGTTTTTTCTCTTTTATTTTTTTCTCGATTATAAGCTTTTCTCCTTGAACAGAATAAAAAATTTATTTCTAATTACAGCAGGAATTGTTAAAAGCAGCAGTAAAAAATTATAGCATTGTTTGACAGTTACAAATATAAATTAGTTAAAATTCCTGGGCTACCATACCTACTCATGCTTCTCACATATTTCAATAGTAGTGGTATATTTCTTAGCATAATGAAATTGATCATTTTCTTAATGGTCATGAAATATACATCAGCCTTTACTCAGGACATCTGACAAATGATACATAATACTAAACCTTTATAAATCATGATTGCAGATTATTTTTGCCAATTAAAAATTACTCTCACCAATCCACTTATTTTCCCATGCTTCCATGTCTGATCCAGAGACAAAGAGAACTAGATTTTCTCATCTGTATAATTAATTCAAAAATATCTTGTTATTCAACTGCAAGGCTGGACTAATTTGAATAAAATTTGACAGCAGGGCTTGAAGATCTTATTTTTGATTTGTAAAGCTAGTACTTCATGACTAATAGTATGAAAACTTTTTCTTGGCACAACTGAAATGTTATTTGGATGGGGAGCACTATTTTGGTTTGTCAGGGGGGTTTTGTCATTAATTGTCACTGCTAATATTGTTAAATATTTCCAATATAAATTTTTTAAAACAAGAAAACTGATAATAATTTTTTTAATTAGCTACAAGTTTATGGTATTTTGAGGTATATATACATATATACAACCAACCAAAAAAAAAAATATATATATATATATATATATATACACACAACCAAATCAGATTCTGATTACTGCAAATAATTAACTCCCCTGAAGAAGTCTCATTATTTGTATTTGCACTGAATATTTCCATTGAAATGCCCAAAAATGACTATATTTCACCTAATTACAACTTCAAATGGGGCAAATTCAAATATTGAGGACTATTTCTGGGAATTCACAGTTCACATTAATTGGGACTTGGATGTAATTGCAAGAATATAAATGGAAAAAATAACATTAAAAAGTTGAAATAACTTATGAAATTCTGACTCCAAAAAAAGAAACAAGAATACATTTCCCTCCCTTCTTTTAAGAAGTTAGGATTCTGAGTGTTATTATAATTGTTCAATCATTTTCAATCTTGACTATCTCTTCAAGATCACATTTGGTGTTTGTTTTCTTGGCAAAGATGCTGGAGTGCCTTGCCATTTCCTTCTCCAGCTCATTTTACAGATGAGGAAATTGAGGCAACAAGGGCTAATAATTTAACCAGGATGACACAACTAACAAGTATCTGAAACCAGATGTGAACACATAAAGATGTGTCTTTTTGACCTCTATACACTGCACTCCCTTCCTAAGCCATTCTGGGCATAGAACACTGCATATTATGGTGAGCTTGGTTGATCTGTTGGCTAGTTTTGCTGAATGATTCATTTTCCTTTATTTGCTATGAGGAATAGCTCCAAGGGAAGAGGGCAGAGAATATATATTTATGGAAATGAACATGATGTAATAACAAAAATGTCAATACAGATTGTGTTAAAAACTGAAATAAAGATAAATTAGTTGACTCAGTGAAGGTCACATAGCAAGGCAGTGATAGAATAACGCTACATGGCCAGTATTACTGGAAAACAACAAAGGGCAAGGAAGAGGTAATAAGTATTTATAGAGTGACTACTTTAGTGCTCCCCATGCTAAATACACTGCCTAACACATAATAAGTATTCTATAAATGTTTCCAAATATCATATAAATGCCAATAAATTATATTTTATTTAATTTTTAAAATAGTCCTGTGAAGTAGTTGCTATTATTATGCCCATTTTACAGTTTGGGAAAACTGAACCAAACAGATGACTTGCTCAGGATCACACAGCTAAGTGTCTGAAGCTAGCTTTGAACTCAGGTCTTCCTAATTCCAGGCCCAAAGCTATGTCTTGCCCCTGGACTCAGATGACTCTAGAGGAGAGAGTGAGACTGATGATAGCACAGCTCTGCCTCACTTAAGTTCTATTCACTTGCAAGTCACATCACATTCCTGGTCTTCTTTGACAATGAAGGGTAAACAAGAACAATCTCAGGCTCTGTTCACTGTAGACATAAACAGAAAATGGAAGGCTTAAACATGTGAATTGGGAAAGACACCATTATTTAGTCCAAAGTCTGCAGGCAGTGAGCAAGAGAAACAGAATTCATGCCCAGCTTATCGGACAACTAGTCTAGTGCTAAAATATTCTAGCCAAATACTCATCAATTTTTCCCCTTTAACTCTATAATTCAGATTTGAAGGAGTGTAATTGCATGGTATGGCAACTAGATGCTTAGATACCACTCTCTTCTCTTACATTTACTTACTACATAACAAGCAAATCTCTTATTCCTCTTAAATCAAAAAATAATTCTTTTATGACTATAAATTTCAGTAAGAGCAAAGTCAAAATGGTAGGGTGAGAGTCAACATTTTTTGCCTAGCTAACCCAACAGACCTTCTCTGCAAATCCTGGATTCCTATCAAGAAATCCAAATGTCACTGTTATTTTTCCAGTTGATATGATCTTAGCAAGATAAATAGAGAGGTTTGTGGACATAGATAGAGGCTGGCCAGGAGCACAGCACAGTGGCAGCTCTTGTGGACTGGGATCATTCTAGAATCAGAAAGAGAAAGAAAACTTAGTGAGATCTCCAGGGCAGGAAGGTATAAAGAAATCCCAGGGGACTTCTGAAATAGCACTGAGAGCAGGAACAGATGTTCTCTGTCATCCATGACCAATATAGGTCACAGATACAGGAGTGGCTATGTCTAAGCAAGGCAGGATCCTAACCAATTACTGAGCACAAAAAATTTCAAAAATTTAGCTGCATGATTTTGGGTCCAAGAACAGATCAGTGAACCAATTCTAATCTTTAACATAGCACTGAAATGGAAAAAAAAGTCAAAACCAAAGGGAATACAGCAGTTAAATCACTAAATCTGTAGAATTTCCTATCAGACTAACAATAACTAAATCCAACAATAATCTAATAAAACAACTACATACATACCAATAGACTCAAAAATTGGCCAAAAACTTGCAGAATTAAGATCAGGAAGACTACTAACAGGCCTCTCCCCAGGTCACACCACTTGGGAAAACCTAAAAATTTCCAAGTCCCTAAATTGAATTGTGAAAACACTAAAAGCTTAGGTCAGACATTGTTAGGTTCTTACTAAGTGATAATGAGATAATGAGATATTAGGTTCTTACTAAGTACTAAGTCGGTACTCAACAATTCTCTAGTTCTGGCCTTTACTGAAAGTTTTACTTGTGAATTCCTGGGGAAGAGCTTGCATGCTTAGGAGGAGCAAGTTCATTGGTTGAAGTAATTTTTCCCAGAAGCCCTTGCATTGTCCCACGCCCATTCTCTGAGAAGATAAAAGAGGGCAGCTCTGGAGGAAAGAGTTTTGTCTGGACAAGACTTGAGGCTGCTCTCTGCAGGAAGGGAAGTCGTCTCTCTACAAGAAGAAGAATCTGTCAGGGAGATTTGAGTTGACACAGCAGATCTCCTCCCAGAGAGCGATAGGCAGCTTCTGGAGACAACAGCACGTTACAAGACATCTACCCCTATATCACCCCCAAAAGTTAGCAAAGTTCACCCTAAATGAAGTTCAAAGTCTCATGACTGGCTAGAAGAATGAACAAAGAGAAAAAGAAAGCAATGATAAAGAGCTACGCTTATAGGGAATCAAGACACAAACATAGAAAAAGACAATACCCTGAAATATTTACAAGCAAAGCCTCTAAGGAAAATGCAGAGTGGACACAAACTCAGGAAGAATTCACAGAAAACTTATTTTAAAAAGCAATTTGAAAAAATAAGTGGTAATGAAAAAGTAGAAAAAAGAGAAAGTTAAAGGGGAGAAAAAAAGAATAAACAACTTGGTATAAAGAGTTGCCAAAATTATTTGCCAAAGAAAGTAATGCCCCAAAACTTAAAATTAGTTTAATGGTAGCTAATGTCACCAAAAGACATCAAGAATAATAAAACAAAACCAAGATAAAAGGACAAGAGGAGGAGGAAGAGAAGAGGAAGAGAAGGAAGGAAGGAAGGAAGGAAGGAAGGAAGGAAGGAAGGAAGGAAGGAAGGAAGGAAGGAAGGAAGGAAGGAAGGAAGGAAGGAAGGAAGGAAGGAAGGAAGAAAGGAAGGAAGGAAGGAAGGAAGGAAGGAAGGAAGGAGGCAGGGAGGGAGGGAGGGAAAAGAAAATAGGAAATACTTGGAAAAACATCAATGGAAAAGGCAGTAAGAGGGAAGTGGGCACCTCTTGATTATCCTTTGATTTGATTCAGATGGATTTTTTTAAAGAAGGACAAGGCCAAAAATCATAATCACAATCAAAACAAAACCAAAAATAGACCTAATAAAAGAGGTAAAATGAAAATTATATTTTACTGAAAAGTATCATAGGTAGTATATTAATATCAATGCTGAACATATGAACCAAATGGCATAACATTTAAATTATTAATGGAAAAGTTAGATACGTTACAAAGTGTGGGGAGTCCATTTACAACAATCAGAGCTAGAAAAATTTATCCATAAAATAAATAAGAAATTAAAAGAGATTAACAAAATTTTAGAAAAGTTGGATATGATTGATCTCTAAAGAATACTAAATGGGAATAGAAAGGAAAATATTTCTTAGCTATATATATCACCTTCCCAAAAGTTCATCATGTCATATGAAAAAAAAATCCCACACAAATAAATGCAGAAAAATTAAAATGTATCTTTTTCTAACCAAAATTCCATTCAATAAAGGACATTTGAAGTATAAAATTTTAATTAATTGGAAATTAAATAATTTTATTGTTAAAATGGGTGGGTCAAAGAACAAATCATAGAAACAATAATTTAGCTAAAGATAATGACAATAGTGATACAAAATACCAAAATTTGTGCAATACAATAAAAGCAGTACTAAGGAGAAATTTCATGTCTCTAAATGCTCATATCTACAAAAAAGAGAAAGATCAGATCAACAAATTGAAAATATAACCAAAAAAATAAAGAAAAGAAAAAGAAAATCAAGAAATTAAAAACTCCAATTAAAGACCAAAATATAAATCCAAAAAAAATCAAAGGAGAAATTAACAAAGTTAAAATAAAAATTACTGTTCAATATTGCACTAAAATGCTAATACAATAAGACAAGAAAAAAATGTCAAATAAATAAGCATAAGAAATTTCTCTTTCCAGATCATATATTGTTTTGCTTAGAGAAACTTAGTTACCTTAAAAAATAAAACATTTTAAAATTCAGCTAAATTACGGATAAAAAAAAAAATAAATCCACACAGATTACTGGTATTTCTAATATAATATCCTGCAATACTGAAAATCCTACATTAATAGATAAAAATAGAAATTCTATTTGAAATAAATGCAGACAGTATAAAACACTTGAAAATCTACCTGTTAAATAAGCACAGTAGCTATATAAATAACTTAAAATATACTCTTCCCACAAATAAAGGCAGATCTAAATAATTGGAGAAATATTAATTGCTCATGGGTAGGCCAAAACAGCAACACCAAGAAAAATAACAATATAATAATAATATATAAATTAATATACTTATTCAGTCCAAAACAAACTATCCAAAAATGACTTTATACATATTGAAAAAAATGAGAGCAAAAGTCAAAAAGTCAAGAATATGAAAGGAATAAATAAAAAAGGTAAAGAAGGAGATTAACAATACTAGATCTCAAGCTACATTACAAAATTATAATCAACAAAAAATAATTTGATGTTCAATAAGAAATAAAATTGTTGATTAATGGAACAAATCAGATAACAATATACAAAAACAAATAAGCAAAGTAATTTAGTGTTTGATAAATGCGCTGATTCCATCTATAGGGTTACTATTTGAGAAAAACTACTGGGAAAATTGAAAAGCCCAAAGACAGAAAGTAGGCATAGACCAACATCTCACACCATTTATCAAGATAAGTACAAAATCAGTACATGATTTAAACATAAGGGTGATATCATAAACAAATTAGTAGAACATGAAAGAAATTACCTATCAGATCTATGGATATCAATAAAGTTCATGGCTTAATTAAAGAGAGAGATGTTCAAAGGAAATAAAATAGATAATTTTGATTACCTAAAATTAAAAATATTTGGCACAAATAACCAAAGTAGGTAAAATTGGAAGAAAATCAGGAAACAAGGGAAAAAAGTCTTGGCAACAAGTTTCTCTGATAAAGGTTTCATTCCTAAAATACATGGGAAATTTAATCAAATTAAAAAGAATAAGAATCATTCTCTCAGTTGATAAATGGTCAAAGGAACTGAATAGGTAGTTTTCTTTGGAAGAAATGAAAGTTATCAATTGAGCATATATAAAAATTATCTAAATCATTAATAGAGAAATGGAAATTAAAATCCTCTGCAGTAATACTTCACACTCAGATTATTTAAGATGACAAAGAGATATATCCCCAGAGATCCAAGAAGGAGGGGAAAGACCATGTGCACAAAAATATTTATTCTCATGTCTTCTGTGGTAGCAAAGATTTGAAGAACTGAGAGGAGGCCCATAAATTTGGATAGAAGGAACAAGTTTTGA
Source organism: Sminthopsis crassicaudata (assembly GCF_048593235.1). Classification (NCBI taxonomy): domain Eukaryota; kingdom Metazoa; phylum Chordata; class Mammalia; order Dasyuromorphia; family Dasyuridae; genus Sminthopsis; species Sminthopsis crassicaudata. The sequence goes on from NC_133620.1 coordinate 272,050,716, forward strand.
TTTATGAATGTTTTAGAATACTATTGTTCTCTTAAAAAATGTGAGGAAATGGTTTCAGAAAAACCTAGAAAGACTTGTATGAACTAATACAAAATGAAGCAAAAACAGGACAACTTATATAGTAACAGCAATATAGTAAAGACAATAGGCTCTAAAGGACATAGTAACTCGAATCAACTAAATATTCAAGCACAATTTCAAAGATGTCATGATTAAATATGCTATTCATCTCCAAAAAGAGAAAGAAAGAATTCAAGATAAGATTGAAGCATATTACTTTCTATTCTTTGCTTTTTTTTTTTTCTTAAAACGTGACTAAAATAGAAATTTGTTTCACATGACTATATATAGTTGTAGTGGGCTTTATATTTCTGAATTTTTAATGATCGGAGGTGAGGAGGAGAAGAAAAAGGAAAATAATTTGGATTGGAAAATGAAATTGAATTTTTTAAAAGACTGTTATAAGGCAGGTGATGATTTTCACTATTAGAAGGAATTTCCTCACTAGAAGTTCCCTACACCAATGACACAGTTCCAAAATATACTTTGGTAGAGAAGGCATCCAGGATAGCAGGCTGTTAATCCTTGAACCAAGAGCACCTGTATTCAAATCCTATCTTCTGATAGGTTCTAATTATGTGATCCTGAGAAAATAATATAACCTTTCAGTACTCTCAGACAATATATTACAGATAAGCTGTCCCTCTAAATTAGTAGAGGGAATTTCCACATGAGGCATTCTTCAAACCAAAAAATTCACAGGTACAGACACAATATAAACAAAACTCTTGTGATCTTATTTTCTTTTAGCTATTCTCACTTAATTTTTTTTTCAATTCAAAGCTAGAGAATCATTCAATGGCTCTTTTTTCCCCAAACACAGGAACAATTATCATGCCTACAGGAAACAGAAGAACTCCAACACCTCAATTCCTTCTCTTGCAGCTCATGGTAAGTAAGCCAAGTGCCCTGGATTTATTTTTTATATCTAAAATGTAAAGAATTTATACAAAGGAATCTTTGGCATAGGATTAGCCTGACAAAGTTAGTTTTAGTTAAAAGTTAATAGTTAATCATTCTATAGATTTTCCTAAGATTAATACCCTCCTTCCCCCCATGTTTAGAACTACATAGAGACTAATTGAGATATGTCATACAAAATGATACATTCCTAATAAAAAAAAAAAAAACATGAGGAGCATAAGAATAAAAGGGGTTTTCCTTAAAATGATAGCATCTATATAAACCCATCAGCAAACATATGAAATGGAGAAAAATTAGAAGCATTTACAATAACATACAAATGAAACAAAGGTGTTATTACTCAATATTGTACTAAAGATGTTAGCAATAGCAAGAAGAGAAGAAAAGGAAATCAAATAATTAGAATAGGCAGTGAGGAAACAAAACCATTATTCCTTGCAAATGATATGATAGTATACTTAGAGAATTCTAGAGAATCAACTAAAATACTAGAAATAATTAACAACTTTAGCAAAGGTGCAGGATATAAAATAAAGCCACATAAATCATCAGCATTCCCATGTTACCAACAAAGCACAAAAGCAAGAGATAGAAAGAGAAATCCTATTTAAAATAACTATAGACAATATAAAATATTTAGGAGTCTACCTGCCAAGACAAATACAGAAACTATATGAACACAGATACAAAACATTCTTCACACAAATAAAGTTATATCTAAACAATTGGAAGAATATCAAGTACTCATAAGTAGGCCAAGCTAATATAATAAAAATTACAATTCTACCTAAATTAATCCAGCAGTCTCACCACTAGTTATATAGCTCAAAGGACCCACATATGCAAAAATATTTTTAGCAGCTCTTTTTTGTAATGGCAAGGAACTAGAAACTAAATGGATGCTCATCAGTTGGGGAATGACTAAATGATTTATAGCATATGAATATAATGGAATGTTATTATTCTATAAGAAATGATGAACAAGCTGATTTCAGAGAAGTCTGGGAAGACTTACAAGAACTGATGGTGAGTTAAGTAAACAGAACCAGGAGAACATTGTACACAGTATCAGCAAGATTATTTGATGGTCAACTGTGATGCAATGCAATGATTCAAAACTATTCAAGACAATTTCAATAGATTTAGGAAGCCATCCATATCCAGAGAGAGAATTATGAAGAACTTAATGTGGATTGAAACATAGTATTTTCATCTTTTTTGTTTGTTAGTTTTTTCTTTATCATGGTTTTTTTTCACTTTTGGTATGCTTTTTTCTTGGAAATATGACAAATATGGAAATATGTTTAAAAGCATTGCACATATTTAACCTATATCATATCGCTTGCTGTCTTAGGGAAAGGGCAAAATAAGGGAGGGAAGGAGAAAAATTTGGAACACAAATTCTTACAAAAATGAATGTTGGAAACTATCCTTATATGTATTTGGAAAAATAAAATACTATTGAAACAAAAAAGAAAGACATATGTCTCTCATGATCACCAATTCACTGATCAAGAACACTTGGAGTCACTTTCAGAGAAAAGATTCTATAAACAACTTGCCATCTGACTTTGAACAAACCAGCCATATTCAGAGGCAGTGTAGTAGAATAGGAAAAAATATTATCCCCAGTGGCTTTGCATTCAAATATCAGTCTTCACCTTCCTAGGTCCTAGTTTCTTTATCTATAAAATAGCAAAGTTAAAATCAATGATCTCCAAGGTCCAGTCTAGATCTAGACCAGGAATTCTTTAAAAAAATTTTGTGTCACAGTCACCTTGGCAGTCTGGTGAAAGCATGTGGACCTTTCTCAGATTGTTTTTAAATTCATAAAAGGAAATACATAGAATTGCAAGGAAAACCATGTATGCTGTAATGCGGTTATCAAAATATTAAAGAAAACGAGTTTACAGACTCCAAGGTAAGAAGGCTTATAATTCTATAACCTGAGGTTATTTTAAAAAGAATGCAACTTTTTATAAAGAGAAGGAGGAGGGGGGAGAAGAAGAGAAAGAAGATGACAAGGAAAAAAGGAGGAACAAAAAAAGGAGAAGGAGGCGAAGGAGGAGGAAAATAAAAAAATAATCATTGTATAACCTTGTTGTGAGGCAAATATTTCTAGGAAATTTAAGATAAGATTGGAGAGGATAATTCAATTCACCTAGATTGTAGGGGGTCTTGAATGCTAGCCTCAGAAGTTTAAACCTTTACTATAGAAATTTTCTGAAAAATAAATTGACATGATAAAAGCTATGGTTTAAAAAAATCAGTTCAATGGCAGGGTACAGAAATTAATAGATCTTTGGGGGCAGGAGAGAGAAATAAAAGAAGAAAGGATTAGATTTTAGCTGAGATTGAAAGGAAATCTGGGAAGGGAGAGAGAAAAAAGAGAGATTGGCAGACAGACCGACAGAAACAGAGACAGAAAGAGGCAGAAAGCAATCCAGATATGGGAGCAGCCAAGGGAAAATGCAGAGTTAGGAGATGGAATGTCTTGTGTAAAAGAAATAGCAAGGAGATCACTAAATCAGTAGGGATGTAGAAGAGAATGAGATGTAAGATATAGAAAGGTATGAGGGGCAAATTACAAAGAGCTTTCAAAGCCAAATAAAGGATTACGGGGTATTTGGGATATTCATAAAGGACTGGTTATCTCTGATGTTAGATTTGCTGAGCAGTTTCCAGGGCTGTACATCATCTTTAGTGTCCATCTATTATCCAACTCCCACCTCTGGCTCCAAAAAAGCTGTAGCTCACTCAGTGGCTCCACAGTCTTGGCAGATGGGCTAAGTCAGATTGAGGATAATTCATCAGTGAGGTAAGGGGATGTCTACACCACACAAGAGAAGATTTCCCTCAGCAGAATGGGTAGGAGGGAACAATCTGTTCCAATAGCCATGAATGCAGCAAAGCAAATGTTATGGAATGTTTACAGCATGATCAGATATCAGAGGTCCCAAGATCATATACGATTATCAGGCCATGAACAGTCATCTTGACTTTTATCTTGACCATGAATTTTGATGACGCTGGAAGAGAAAATCAGATTGATGACTTTGTGCAACTATGTCTCACTTAAATCCATCTCATGAGAAAGTCAAAAATCTATGATGTTTCTGGTCCTCTTCAAAAAGATGATTATACATTTGATCTTGAAGACCATAAGTATACACTAAAGTTCTTTGAATTGGAGAGGATGATAGCTGTACTTTAAGAAGACCACTCTCAGTGGATGATGGGTAAGAGTAAAGAAATACTTAAGACAGTAAGTGCAACCAGAAAGTTAAATAATTCAGAAAGGAGGGCTGCCAGGACTAATTATTTCTCGAATCATTTGTTGGATCTCTTTTGCCAAGAATCACATTTCTTAACATTTTCTCCTCCTGGGATTCTTTCTGCAAGATTCAGTTTCTCCTCTTGGGCAGGTAGCTCAACTATAAGATGCCCTGGCCAAATACCTTTTTTCCTCTCTCCTCCTCAACTGCCCTCTAGATGAGGAAAGGACAGATTTTAAAAAGTTGTTTCCTGCCACAAATCTCTGTTTCTGAGTTTTAAACTAAGCAAGCTTAACTTTTTAAAAGTCATATCATGGGCACGGTCAGTCTCCAGCCAACCAATAACAAGCTGCCTTTCTAATTCAACCTGGAAAACTTCTTCAGATTTATAAACAAATGACATGGCAATTGAAATCTCATTTCAATTACCATTAATTTCTCATCCTTTATGATTTCATCATCTCTTCTGGGAAGTGGATAGGGGCAATTTCTCTCTTCTCCCTCTCTACTATATCTGTAGAGTATAAGCTTCAAACTAGATAGAAATCTGTATTGGTAGGGATAATTTTCTCTCTGGGTGTTCCTTATAATTATGAATTCACAAGTATTGACAAGATAAAAATCAGTGTTTTGTTGAATATCAATAATTAATCAATCTATCAAAAATGTATATTAAGCACCTATTATATGGAGTCACCACTATGTGGAGTGCCAGGGATGCAATAAATGAAGTAATTCCTACTCACAAAAAATGTATATTCTCCCAGAGCATGACATTTTAATGAGGAAAAAGGTTGGAAATTCTCTCCATGAGATCATATTTCTTCCTCCTCCTTCCCCAGGTACTTTCTTACTCTAATAACGTGAGCAAAAATATTCGGAGAAGTGCCCTTCAGATCCTTTCAATTCTCCATCACCAAATCAACAAACACCTGGGGAAGGGATGGGTTTTGAAAATTGAGACCCTGCTCAACTACATGGAAGGTAAGGTGTAAGAAAGACCTTGCTCTACACAGGTTAGATGACAAGATGTCATTTGAGTCAAAAACTCAGCCTCTTTCTCATCCCATCCTCTACCACCTAGAGAAGGAATTAGACTTGGAATCAGAGAGTTTAAGTTCTATCTCTGATAACTGCTGGCTATGACACTGGGCCTGCTGACTGTGTCATCCTGGACAATCCTTTGTGCTTACCTCCTTCAACTGTAAAATAAAAATTTGGACTAGATTGGGCCCTGACCCCTTTAAGCTCTTAATTTTTGATCCTATAATCTAGCCAGGAATTTCTTAGTAAGGAAAATAACATGAGATATTATTGTCAATGAAATCCATACAGATGAGGGGGCAGGGGGAGAAGGAATGAGAACAAGAAAGGAAAGAGGAAATGAAGGAAGGAAAGAGGGAGAGCAGGAAGGAAAAAGAGGGAAAAGGAAGAAAGTAAGTAACAAAGGAATGAAGGAACAAGGGAGGAAAAAAAGAAATTATTCTATCACTCTGCCCAAAAGGCCACAAAACTCTATATACCCTTTGATCCAGTACCATTACTAGGGTCTGTATCCGAAAGAGATCACAAAAAATTAAAAGGACCTAGATGAACAACAATTTTTTGTGGTGGCAAAGAATTGGAAATCGAGGAAATACCAATAGACTAGGGAATGGCTAAACAAATTGTGGTATATGAATGTAATTGAATTTTATTGTTTATAAGAAATGATGAGTAAGTGGATTTTCAAAAAAAAACTTGGAAAGTCTTAACATGAATTGATGCTGAGTGAAGCCAGCAGAACAAGGAGAACAGTGTACATAGTAATAGCAACATTGAGCAGATGATCAAATTTGATAGACTTTGTTCTTCTCAGAAATACAATAATCTAAGACAATTTATTGTTAAAAAGTTTAAGTTTTGGATTCCAGATAACATCTATTCTGAGAGCCAGAATAGCATAATAGCTAGAATGCTGGATTTGGAATCATGAAGATTTGAATTCAAATCCAGCCTCAGACACTTTCTAATCTTGTGATCTTGGAAAAACTACTTAAGCTTTCTATGTCTCAGTCCCTCATTTGTACAATGATTATATTGTACTCAATAGCTTCTAAGGTCTCTTCAAGCTTTAAATCCATGTTTGACCTTATTCTGTAAACAAGGAACTAAGACTCAGAAAGTTCAAATAATCTGTCCAGAGTAAAACAGTAAAAAAAAAAAAAAAAAAAAGCAAGATTCAAATACAAATTTAGTGATAAATTCAGCTGATAATACAATTAATGTGATTCTAATATTTATTAATATCTCAATTTTAATGTGTCTTAATTTGAATGTTGAGGAATGTTGGGAAATATTCCCACTCTTCAGGATTTTATAAAAGATAATTTTGTTATCTCTATAAATGAGTACAAAACTATCCACTTTCAATGGGAGAGTCAGTTAACAGGCAATTATGAAGCATTTACTATGTTCTAGGCAGTGTGGTAAGCAATAGAGATACAAAGAAAGGCAAGAATAGTCCCTGCTTTCAAAGTGCATACATTTTGATAGAGAAGACATGAAAAATTAAGCACAAACAATACACAAATAGAGGTAGAGAATGTTTTTCAGAAGGTAATCTCAAAGGGAGAAGGGACAGGCAGCTAAGGGAGCTAGGAGAGTCCTCCTGAAGAAAGTGAGACCTGAACTGAGAGTCTTGAAAGGAAATCTGGGAAACCCAGAAGCAAATGTGAGGGGACAATTATGATGTACAGATGACATTCGTGTTCCTTCCTTTAATAAGGTGATGGGATATCCTGCTGTCAGAAATTCTGGGAGGAGAAGATACTATTGGTAAGTTGGTGATAGACTTGTTATTTTAGTGGTTATCATAACAAGTCAAATAGTTTATATTTTGACCTAGTATTAGAGTCCATTGCTGTAACAAAGAATGTAATGGGCCAATAATGCTGGAAGTATTGGACTTGTTTACTTATGTGTTTAAGAGAAAAAGACATATGGCTTAACTGAAAACATGTAAAGTAGCATGGAATCAGTGAGGCAACAAGAGGAAAATATCAAGGTAGCTCACCAAACCCTTCTTGCTGGAGCTTAGACTTACACATCCAAGGAAGAGCAGAACTAACATACCCCAGGAAGTCTCAGGAACAATCATCTCTGCTATAGCAGGAAGATAATATCCAAGATATGTTTTGAGAGTATACTCCCTGGGCATAGCATATTATTATACTTATTTGTCCTTGGAACTGTGGTTCAATCTTCAAGAAATAGGGCAGCTCAGTTATTCTACAGAGCCATAAGAGGGTTTTATCTGTGAATGCAAATGGCCTCCCATCTCTGAGCTCACAGTCTGGGAAATGCCAATTACCTGGAAAATTCTAGGACAGAAACTGTCAGGAATAGAAGATCTAGAAATGGGAGTATTTAGAAAAGGGATAGGCAGAAGGAAAGCATATAGTAAGGGTATAGATAGCATCGGGCAGAAAAAGTTCTGGAAAAACAACAACAGAGATTTAGTAATACTTGTTGATAATGTATCACGTTTAGGAGGAAGTTAAAGAATTAATTGTCAATCTGCCTATTCTGTAATAATTGACCTCTGAGCCTGACAGGACAAAAAAAAATCAATCTGAGCAGACAATTAATATTGTTGGCCAGTCTGGGAATACAGAACAAGGTCCATGAGCCAAAGATATTTTATAGAGGTATCCTTGGCTCCCACTATAGAAATCTCACAAAAACCCTCCATCACTTGTCAAAAGACTTGCTGAGGGGCAGCTAGGTGGCACAGTGGATACAGCACCAGCCCTGAATTCAGGAGGACCTGAGTTCAAATCTGGTCTCAGACACTTAACACTTACTAGCTGGGTGACCCTGGGCAAGTCACTTAACCCCAGCCTCAGGAAAAAAAAAATTTTGCTGAATAAGATTTGGTATATATTCCATGCCCTTTTTCTAGATCTTCCCCCCCCCCATGCAGAAAAGTTGAATAAAGATAAGATAATGGGAGAAGGGAGAGCCCTGATCCATTTGTCTCATTTAGATCTAGGAAAGAGTGCATTACTAGTGGAAACAAGAGCTTGCACTGAATTTAGAATGACTTCTCTCTTCATAGTTTCTTGATTATACACTCCAGTGTATAACAAAACAGAAATGGATCTTCCACTTCTTAGAGGATGTCATCGCTCAGTTGCGCCTTGGGCAAGGATCTTCCAGTGAGAAGGTTAGTTCTGATGGGCTGAGGATCAGCCTTACTCAATAGCATTTTGTTAAAGCCATATGTTACAAAATTTGAAAGATGCTACAAGGATCCCTTACTCCCCAGATATCTCCCTAAGGACGCCTGAAAGTTGAATTTCGAGATTAATTAAAAAAAAAAAAGCAATGAGATCAAATCTCTGTACTGATATTTACAAACTGTCTCTCTGAGACTTCATCTTTAATTTGGGGTATTAATTGATCTCTTCCCAAATCACTTTCTATATATTATGTACACATTTTGCAAATGCCAATTTAATGTATGTTGTATCCTCTTACAGAATATGAACTCTTTGAACTAAAAAAAAGTTATAATTGGTTCGTTCCTTATTTGGATAATGGATTAGACTAGAAGCCTCCCGAGATCCTTCCAACTCTAAAACTCAGTGCTTCTGTCTATGATGACTAAAAACTACTAGCTCCAGTTGATCAAAGCTACTGAGACACTTACTGATAAGTGGTCATTCAACCTCTGTTACAAGTCCTCCAGAAACCCATGTTCTTCTGAGGAATCCCATTCCATATATAGATAGTTGTAATTCTTTTGCAAGTTCTAAAACTTGTTCTTGAGGCCAAAAGAGAACAAATCTTATCACTCTTCCAAGTGAGAGACTAATTAAATATTTGAACACAACTATAAAGTCCCCCTGAATTTCCCCTTCTCTAAGCTAAACATCCCAGTCCACATAAGGAGCCTCATAGAATGATATCAAGATTCTTTCAGTACCATATGAGAGGTTCAAACTTTATAGGAACCATGACTGGTTGAAGGAGAGTATTACTTCTTTCTTCTTTCTTTCTTCTTTCTACTGTGTCTCTTCAAGACAGGGAATTTCTATCCATACTTGGGATTCCTTTCTTTCTACTCTCCTTAATATAGGTGCACATCACCTGTATTTGATGTGTTATTGAGTATTTTAAGTAGATATGTTATTGAAAACATGCTTGTAAAACAAATTCTATAAGACAGAATATATTTCCCTTTGGTTTCCAAAATTAAAGTAGTTATATATTTAAATGAAGGGAGAATGACTGTAACTTATATTTTAAAATGTAGAAAATTTTAAAAAGAACAAATGTTATACCAGAAATGCACTCCATTGAAGAAATGTCTTTATGTGAGCAAACTGTACAATGTAAGTTGCCAAACAATTTTAAAAGACAAGTTTCCTTTAAATGCAATTGTAGCTCTATAACTTTGTCAGCTTCTTTTAAAGTCTGTTTATGTGCTAGTTTTTTAAAGACCATGTATCAAATCCTTTCCACTTCCACTACCTTTAATTTATATTTTCTAATACAATTTTCTCTTTAATAGTTTGTTTCTTATTTGTTTCAAAATTAGTTTATTTAACTAAAACTTCTGCATTTGATATTATAATACATTAAAAGGACTTTGTTTTATTTTTCTTTAGTATCTGCTCTAAATAGCAAAGGCATGGTCAGATGAGAGTAACTAACTAGAACTCAGCTTCTCGTTTAGTAGCTCCAAAACATGGCTGGAATATATGCTGGAGAACAAATGGGTCATTGCTACAGGGAATTCTGGGTGCATTTTAGTTGGGTTTAACTTTATCTCCTCCAAATGAAGATAAACAGTATAGGTTTTCACAAGGAGGAAAGAATAGATTTATTCACTTGAAGGCAGAAAACCAAACTAAAAGTAATGGATAAAATTTGCAAAAATGCAAATTTAACCTGAAAAAATAATTATTTCTAATTATTCACAACTACTTAAAAATTTTCAAATTCTCAAATAATCATAGAAATACACAATCCAAGCTTCTTCCTTATTGTTATTATGCTGTCAGAGAGAAAATAAAATTTTACCATTATTTTTAAATTACTAGGGTATAAAGAAAGAAGAAAACTAGTTCACTTCTGGTGGAACTATAAAATGCTATAACCTTTTCACAAATCGATATGATTTTTAAAAGTAATAGCAAAAATATTGTTCACAACCTTTGATTTAATAATCTTTTGACTAATGCCATAAATAAAGAATGTCATTAAAATAAGGGAAAAATATTTCTTTGTATCAAAAACATTTTTAAAAAACTTTTTTTATATAATAGCCACACAGAAAGAAAGGAAGGAAGGAAGAAAAGAAATGGTTTCTTCTAATGGTTTCTTCACATTGTTCAAATACCTGAATAGTCAATATAGTCCTATATCTTTGCAGAGTTTTCTCTACCAGTCCTGGGGAATTGCTCAGAAGTTAGTAGACTATAAAAGCAGTGAGGACCATCTATGGACTTGCCTTGAATCCATAAATTGTAAAGAAAAAGAAGAATGTGAGGTAAAAACAAGGTTTCTTCCTAAAATCTACTTCATTTGTTAGTCTATTCATTTATTTTTTTTCTGTAAATATTTATTGAACATCAAGGGGAAAACGTAGCATAGCAAAGTGCATTGACTTTACAAGTCAGAAGATCTAATTTCAATTCCCAGTATTGATAGTTGTTAGCTGTGTGATTTTGAATCACTTAAACTATTCTGTCTTTTAGTTTCCTGGTCTGTAGAATAGGAATTATGATGCTTACAACACCTATTTCATAGAGTAGTTGTGAGAAGGGCATTTTTGTAAAGCTTAAAGCAACATATGCATGTGTATATTTGTGTGTTGTTTTTTACATCACCTTCATTTTCAAGTAGATACCATCTTTCCTCCCTTGGTAAACCATTTCTTATAACATGGAAGAAGAAAGAGGGAAAAACAGTTTCAGATAAACTAATCAATTGTATCTAATAGTATATGCAATATTGCACTCCTATAGTCCTTTCACCTTGGAAAGGATGGAGGGAGGTACATTTTTAAAGTTTTTATTGATTTATATACAAAACAATGTAATAGATGCAGATTATAAGATTTGGCCCTTGCCTCCATGATGCTTACAATCTTAATTGATGAAATCAGAAATAATATTTGTGAAGTGCTTTGCAGATCCTAAAGCACTGTATATTATTATTAATATTTAATATCGATAATTATAACACAAATTAGAATATTATAACACAAAAGAAAGAGAAGATCTGAAAACGCAAAAAGGAAACAGGAGATGCACAAACCTAGAGACATCTCTGTCCTAAAGTTCAAGCGGACTATTCATATCTGACCTGTGGTAGAGCCTTCTGAGCTCATATTAAACTATTCAGCCAAAGTTAAAAACAATGTACCTTGATCCCAACATTGTGAAATTATTGGGTCTCTTCGAGTATAAAAGATCAACAGTGATAGACCAAAAAGAAAGGTAGGAAGTGCTGTTGATTCAAAGGAAAGGAAAAGAGGTCATTTCCAGGGACAGGAGAGAAAGGAGGAAGATCAAGGAATGTTTCCTTTAAGAGACAGAATGTAATTTGAATCTTGAATATTTTATAGAAACTGAACAAATATAGCTGAGGGAAGAGCATTTGAGAAGGCAACATCATGAACAAAAAAAATTTGGAATTCCCAGGCATAACAACCCAGTTCAGCTAAAAATTTATATTTGTGATGATGGTAGTGAGAGTTGGATTGGTTAAGACCACTGGACTCAATTTTAGAAGGACATTGAATACCAGTAAAAGAATATAGGACTTTTTTCTGGGTGAGGAGGATATTTGAAGGCTTTTGAGCAAGTGGGTAACATGGTCACAACAATGTTTTAAGAAGCCTCTTAAGAGCATGGAGGGTTAGAGCTGAAAAATTTAATAGACCTCATTTATTACATTTCTTAATAAGAAAGCTGAGTTTCTGAGAGAGAGAGAGAGAGAGAGAGAGAGAGAGAGAGAGAGAGAGAGAGAGAGAGAGAGAGAGAGAGATTGAGATTGAGATTATTTCCCTAAAGTCATACAGCTACTTGCTGGTAAAAGCAAGAAGAAAATCAGATTGCTGGCTTTTCAATCCAGAGCTCTTTATATTCCCAATTCTACCTCTCTGTGTTGTCTTTTTCTAATAATGTACAAGCTTATTTTTCAGGGATTTGCTCATGGCGTAGGGATCTGGGCTTCTGGCCACCTCCATGAGGCACTGGATAATTTGGAAAGGATGGGGATGCTTATTGAAAAGTTGCATTATGGAAAGATGCTGTACTACCTGGAGGTAATTAGTTCATTTTTCCTTTTCTTGTTTCTCTAGTTCCATCAGTTAATCAGGTAAGAATGAAATGGGAGTGTTCTGTCAATTTCTCTTACCCTTAATCTTAGTCACAAAAATGGAGTCCCTATTCTGTGAGAGTCAGGACTAATGAATCAATCTATCAGCCAGCATTTATTAAGTTTTGCTATATACTAGGCACTGGGCTAAGCACTGAGGATACAAAGAAAGATGTAATAATAAGGGAGAAAGGAATTAATTTAGAAAAAAATTAGAAAATTTAGAAAATTAGGGAGTTGTGTCCAAATTTCAGATTTACAAAGTAGACACAAACAACTTTAGATGTTTGTGTATGTACACACATACATATATATATATATATATATATGCACATACACATATATGAGAAATATTTTCCAATTTTATATTAAAATAATTTAAACACCTTTTTAAAAAGTTTTGATTTCCAAATTCTAGATCTCCTTCCCTTCCTCCCTTCTCTCTCCCAACACAATAAATAATTAAATATAGTTTATACATGTGCAATCATGTTAAACATTTCCATATTTGTTATTTTGTACAAAAAGACGAAGAAAGGAAGGAAGGAAGGAAGGAAGGAAGGAAGGAAGGAAGGAAGGAAGGAAGGAAGGAAGGAAGGAAGGAAGGAAGGAAGGAAGGAAGGAAGGAAGGAAGGAAGGAAGGAGGGAGGGAGGGAGGGAGGGAGGGAAGGAAGGAAGGAAGGAAGGAAGGAAGGAAGGAAGGAAGGAAGGAAGGAAGGAAGGAAGGAAGGAAGGAAGGAAGGAAGGAAGGAGGGAAGGAAGGAAGGAAGGAGGGAGGGAAGAGAGGGAGGCAGGAAGGAAAGAAAGGAGGAAGAAAGGAAGGGAGGAAGAAGAACAATAGCATGCTTCATTCTGTATTCAGGCAATACCAGTTCGTTATCTGGAGACAGATAGTAAGCTTCATCATGAGTCCTTTGGGATTCTCTTGGGTCCTTGTATTGATCAGAAAAATAGCTAAGTCATTCACAGTTCGTCATATAATATTTCCTTTATGTGAACATTGTTCTCTTGGTTCTGCTCACTTCACTTTGTATTAGTTCATGTTAAATTTATTTATTATTATTATTATTATTATTATTATTTACAATAGCAATGAATGTCCATTAAATGCCTAATATATTCAAGATCTTGTATTGGGAAGAGAGCATAATTTTCTGAAATAGAGTTGATAACTTGATGTATTTACTGTACTTTGATCTGACCACAGATGAAAGATTGTATTCAGATCTGGGTACCATAATATATAGGAAGGGCATTGATAAAGTGAAGAACATTAAGAGAAAGGTAGCTAGGGAGGTGAAAGACCTTGAGGACATATAATGGATCAGTGGAAGAAAGTGGAATTTTAGCCTAATGGATCAATGGAAGAAACTAGGAATTTTAGCCTGGAGAAGAGGTCTTGGTCAGGGGAAGTGTTCATACTTATTTTCAAATATTTGAAGGGGATGCATGTTTTTTTGTTGTTCTTGTTTTTTTATTTTTTTTTGTCCCAAGGGACAGAACTAGAATAAGTAGGATGAAAATGCAAGGAAGTAAATTTAGGAGAGAATTTCATATCAGGAAAAAAACTTACAAATAATTGGAGCTATCTGAAAAATGTTTATAGTCTGACTTGTGAAGTCTTTTGTAAATCAAATTATATTTAATATTACTTTCCCCAGTTACATGTAAAACAATTTTTACATTTGTTTTTAAAACTTTGAATTCCAGATTCTCTCCCTTCCTCCCTATCCACATTTCCCTTTGAGAAGGTACAGGTGAAGTAATGCCAAACCTTTCTATAAAAATCATGTTGTGAAAGAAAATATAGATTTCCCCCCCCCCAAAAAAAAGAGTATGCTTCAATCTGTATTCAGACACAATCAATTCTTTCTCTGAGTATGAATAACATTTTTCGTCATAAATAATTCAGAATAGTCATGGATCATAGCATTTCTGAGAATAGCAAAGTCATTCAAAGCTTATTATCCCATAACATTGCTATTACTTTGTACACAGTACATTTCACTTGGCTTTAGTTCATTTTCCAGGTTCTTCTGAGAGCATTTTGCTCATTGTTTCCCATAGACCAATAATACTCCATCATTTTCTTCAAAATTCCACAACTTCTTCAGGTATTCCCCAATTTGAAAGGCAGCCCCTCAGTTTATAATTCTTTGCTATCCCTACAGATTAACTCACACTTGTGCCTTTCATCTATAAATACTTTAACTGCCATAATAATGAAAAAGTTCTTGAGTTTCAAATATTATCTTCCCATTTAAGAATTTAAACAGATAAACTTTATTGAGTCTCTTATAGTGTCCCTTTCCTGATTATCTCCTTATGCTTATATTTGAAAATCAAATTTTCTATTTAGCTCTGATCTTTTCATCATGAATGCTTGAAAGTCTTCTGTTTCACTGTTTCACCTTTTCCCCTGAAGGATTATACTCTGTTTTGCTGAGTAGGTGTTGATTCTTGGTTGTAATCCTAGTTCCATTGCTCTCCAGAATATCGTAAGCCCTCCAGTCCTTTAATGTAGAAGCTTTAATGTAATGTTATTGTGACTGTGACTCCATTGTTCTTAAATTGTTTTCTTTCTGGATGCTTGCAATATTTTCTCCTTGACCTGGGAATTCTTAAATTTGGCTATAAAATTCCTGAGTCTTCATTTTTGGGTCTCCTTCAGAAGTGATTAACGAATTCTTTCAATTTCTATTTTACTTTTTGATCCTAGAATACGAGGATAGTTTTTCTTGATAACTTCTTGAAAAATGAAGTCTAGGCTCTTTATGTTTTCAGGTAGAAAAATATTTTTTAAATTATTTCTCCTGGGCTTATTTTCCAAGTCAGTTTTTTTTTAAATAGTCCATACTGTTTTCTAGTTTTTCATTCTTTTGTTTTTGTTTTATTATTTTTTTTATTTCTTATAAAATCATTAGCTTCCATTTACTCAATTCTAATTTTCAAGAAATTGTTTTTTTTCAGTGAGTTTTTGGCCAGTTTTGCTTTTTAAGACATTCTTCTTATTAGCTTTCTGTATTTACTTTTGCACCATTTTCAATTATTTTCCCAATTTTTCCTCTATCTCTCTTACTTGATTTTTAAAACCCCTTTGGAATTCTTTCATGGCCTGAGTTCGATTCTTACTTTTCTTGGAGGTTTTAGATGTAGGAGCTTTGACTTTGCTTTCTTCTTCTGAGTGTATGTTTTGATCTTCTTTGTCATCATAGTAACTTTTTATGGTCAGAATTTTTTCTGTTGCTTGATCATTTTTAACTCTCCATTAAAGTAGGGTTCCATTTCCAGGGTGGAGGGTACACTGTTCCAAGCTTCATGCTTTTGCGCATCTGTTTTCAGAAATCCTTCTAGAAATCTGACCACAAGCACTTTTGTTTGTCCTGGTATTGTGAGGAAGGTTCCTGCTCCATGGTAGCTATAAATTCTAATGTGCTAAAACAACAGAGTCTTTCCTCAGTGCAAATAAAGAGAATTCCTGTGAACTGAGGCCTCCAGAAGATGCCTCCACAACTGCATCTACACCTATTTCTGATATGGTGAGTTCCCAAGGCCCTTTCACCCTAACTACCTCTCCCCTCACTTTGTTGCTGATTTTCCAAGTCATCTTTGGTGTTTCTGGGCTGAGAAGTTTAGAAACCTCCAGTATTGCTGCTGATTCAGAGACCCAAATTCTATTCCAGCTTGGCTAGTGCCTGGGACCAGGACAGGGGCTGGGGTTACGTGGCCTGCTTTAGGACTGAAAAAATTCCCACTATGGTGCCACAGACCTTTCCTACTGGAGAATGTTCCACTCTATCTTTTGTTCTGATACTCTAAAATTTGTTTAGATTCATTATTTAAAGGAATTTGGAGGGATTTGGGAGTGGGAGGGAGAGCTCTATGAGTCCTTGTTTTTACTCTGCCATCTTGATCCTGCCTCCCTTTGTGAGATTTTCAGCAAGAGGCTGAGTGATGATTTTTAAATTTTGAGTTCCAAATTCTGTCCTTTACCTTTACTACCTCATATGTTAGAAGGCAAGCAATATGATAGCTATTATATATGTGAAGTCATACAAAATGTATTTCCACATTAGTCATGTTGCAATAAAAAATATTTAAAAAATTAAAGTGAAAATAAATGCTTCTCTCTGTACTCAGAGTTTGTCAGTTCTCTCTCTGAGGATGGATAGCATTTTTCATCATGTATCCTTTGGAATCATTTTAGATCATTGGTTTGATCAGAATAATTCAGTTCATTACCATTACAATGATCATATTACATTATACAATGTTCTCCTGATTCTTCCCACATCACATTGCCTCAGTTCATATTAGTCTTTTCAGGTTTTTCTGGAACCATCCCCCTTCATCACTTCTAACAATTCAATAATAATATTCTATCACAATTATACTCTACAACTTG